>NC_039488.1:2301049-2553195 GCF_003590095.1 Trichoplusia ni | reverse complement strand
TAACAAAAATATGATGCCAACATAACATAATACATACCTACTAATCTTGTCTCAATAGTAAAGAAACTTGCTAACATGACTTGTCAATTTTGACTGCACGTATAGAAACACTTAGAAACCTTGGCGTTTAAGGTCACTACTACAAAATATACGTATATGCTAAACACGAAGTAACATTGTTATTTAAAAAAAAAACATGTTTAAAACAAAATGCTTTATCAAGATTCCAAATTTTGCTTGAACAGCCAGTGTCATTCAATTAGTATATTTTTAAAATGACATTGTACTGACTGCCACCTAAAGAATTGCTGAGAACTTATTTATGTATGTTTATCTCGCGTCTTTGCTTATTTGATTAAAGAAGTGTAGTGCGTCATATTTTATTGATGATAAAATCAGAATTAGAGCGAAAGGTTACTTCAGTAGAGATAAATGTGTAAATGCTATTGATGGTTTCATGTATGTTACGGTTTAACATAATTATGTTTTAAAACATAGATTTGGCGCAAGGAAAATGCTCTAATGCATACATATCCTATTAGTGTTCACGGTTGGAAATTCCGCAATAGTTCGCAGACGTGTGTGCCTATTGTTGACAGTTTTGTTTTGGTATTGCGCCAAATCCTTTTTTATGAGACGTTATATTTTCATTTCATACTGTTGTTCTTTATTACAGTTATAATGTCGCTTACGAATAAACGGTAATTTGCGTGACTTGTCTGCTTTACCGCTATAAAGCAGTTGTAACTAGAGTGGCGACCACAAGCTGGTACCGTTCAGTTCCAGTTGTCGCAATTTAGCTACATTGTTAGGGTCACCAAACGGACCGCTTCATTAAAGAAAGATTTGGTACAGTAGACAACCGGCAGCAGGAAAGAAACTTGAGATGCACCGAGCGTGACACAAATACGCAAAATGTCGAACTATTATTAAATTCGCTATTTTAAACGGAACTCCATCAGTGAAAGTGTATTCTAATAAGTATTCTATTTTTAGCACGCAATCAAAGGCAAAATTAATGAAGCCTGAATTCATTATGTAATATAGGATTTACAAATGAGCATTATTTACAAACATTGTCAGTCGTAATAGTTTTATTTCAGACTCATCAAGTACCTACATTCATGAACTTAATATGACCTTGTATAACCGCGATAAGGGTCAGAGATTATCAGTATATCGAACAACAATATAATTAATGGATTAAAATAGTAGATCTCCGTTATCACAAGTCTACACAATTACGTCTACTCTCGTCCAGATTTGGTAGCCGCAGTCATAAGACCCATTATGCTACAACCACGAGAGTAGTCATGTGCTCATTCCACATACAGCTGTTGTATTTCTGTATGCACTAATATTAGAATTTTTAGCTCATTGGATATTTGCCAGGTCTTTAAACTCGCGCGTTCTCTTAAATTTATGGATTTGTGTTTACTTGTTTGCTATTGGCACTAAAATTACTTCTTTTAATTAAGATACGTATTGTATTAATCGCAATAGGCTCAATGCCGCCAGAAAGTGAGAATGAAATAGCCGTGAGGTTATGACACGATAATTGAATTACATCATTGACATCAAATAAATAGCATTGTCTGTCGTCACTGTGTAGATGTATGACTTATGTATTATAGATCTTAGATCCTTGAATGCGCTGTTACGTCTCAGCATCCCAATACGTAATATAGTTACTTAGTTGATATGTAAATAAGTGTAAAGTCCAACAATATTTTAACAATTTCGTAATAATTTTATGCGTATTTTCATTTTCTTTAGTCTGAGTTTGTACTCGTACAAGATTATCAATGTTATTGTAAATTATTACAAGTCAGTTATAACAGAAATACTTCTTCATGCATTGAACGCCTGATTTTCTTTGACTGATGTTTTGTTTACACATTTAAATTTGTGTGATCTGAAATTTGACACAGTTTACACCAACATGCTTATTAATTTGTGTTAGTGTCGGTATTAAATAGAATAAATTGAATAGTGTTTAAATTTTAGCTGACACTATAAAGCTAGCGAAATGCTCTTTCTTTGACAAGTAATCAATGATTAGGCTTTACGTAGCTAGTATAAAAGTATGATAATATCATACACATAACATTCATTCTGAGCTGTTTACATAGTGATTACTGATATATTAATGCGTGTCACTGTAAATCGTACCACTTTTGCTTTTATTCCTAGCGATTTAAAGATAACTAATGGTGTCAGTCAGTACCGAGTCACTTTCATGTCATGCGTTCGCCATGCAACTCTTTCATATTTAAATAGCTGGCAAAACACGCGCAGGAGTGTGTTTGCTACACACCGATCTGTATATCGAGGTTCAGGCAAATAGGTATTCGGAAAACGTTTAACCTTTCCTCAAAATTTAAATTTTAAATTCTAGCTCAAGATTTGTTAGTTGATAAATAGGTCTGAACGTCACAATACCGTCCTGAACGAGGTCAAATATTTACTTCACACCTATTGAATGTGTTTTAAGACTATTTCTACGTTAAATGTAATAACTAAAAAGGAACGATATAGAAAAAAGATAATATCTAAGATAGAAAGATAGAGCGAGGGACTTTTTACGAAGCAATATTATGAAGTGGCGTAAACACGTACTTCTTGCAATAAATAAAGATAATAAACACTGAACGATGACTCACATCCTCACTCACCGAGGATATTCTATGCTGAAGTCTCGTAGGATTTTACCTACAATATACTTATTTTTCGCTCCCTGAATGCAGTTTTAACTTGGAAAGTTAAAAATCCTTAAAATTGATATTTGTTAGAATTAGAAGTAACTAGCTGTTGCCCGCGACTTCGTCTGCGTGGTTAGAAGATATAAGTTATAATTTATACCTGCCTTTTATCTATCTATCTGCCTCTCTTGTAGGATTCAGTCAGCGTTTGCAATGTAAGCGCAAAAATGTGTTTTTTTACGACCTCATATTAGAAACCTCAAAAACTGTAGCCTATGTATTATTCTGATGTATAAGCTATATTGTGGTAAAGTTTCATTCAAACCCATTCAGTAGTTTTTACGTGAAAGAGTAACAAACATCCATACATCCATACTTACAAACTTTCGCCTTTATAATAGTAGTAGGTTCTAGACGACCTCCGTGGTCGAGTGGCGTACGCACCGGTTTCAAGGTGTCGCTAGCTCTGAGGTCCCGGGTTCGATCCCCGGTCGGGTCAATGTCTGGGTGTTTGTGGTACTTACGTTGTATCTGAATTCCATAATACAAGTGCTTTAGCAATTTACTTTGGGTTCAGAACAATGTATGTGATGTTGTCCACATTTATTTTATGTATTTACTTTTAGATTCGAACCGATTAATCATATTTACTTAACCAAAATCGTTTCTTTAGGCCAGAATCAGCGGAGACGTCAGAGTTCTCAGTGGAGTGCGGCGACGTGATCCTAGTCGCTACTGACGGCGTGTTCGACAACGTGCCGGAGCCGGTGCTGGTGGCGGAGATGCGGCGCGCGCAGGGCCTCGCCGGCGACACGCAGCGCCTGCAGGCCGTCGCCAACTCCATCGCGTGGATGGCGCGCAACTTGTCCTTCGATGGCTGCTATATGTCGCCCTTCGCCAAGAGCGCGCGACAGAATGGCATTGATGCTATTGGTAAGTTAACCAACATCAACTTTCTTGTAACGTTTAAAAATAAATGCAGAATGTCGACTGTCTAACGAATTTACATAAAAAAGATGAAAAAAACTATGATTTACACAATGTACAGGGTAAATCTTTTCGTTTATTACCTTCACGATATTCTACATAAATGCCTGCAATCTCTTCTGTCGTGGATCAGCTTCTAGTTTTTGTAGAAAGTGGTGCCATTCAATTTATAACAACACTTTGATTGATAAAATCTCAGTAGGTTTGTAATAGAAATATATATAAAAATTCAATTCTCAAAATATCAATTAAATAATAAATGTGTTTTGTTTACAGGGGGAAAACCGGACGACATAACGGTGCTACTTGCAATTGTAGCGCTATGAAAATGTCCCCATGTGATTTATGTAGCTAGATTCTAGGTACATTTTTGTTCAAAATTACTACAAAATTTAGTTAATTAATAGTGATAACAAATGAAGTTTGGACCTTTTTTTTGTAATTGATCTGTAATTATTTTTTCGAATGTCTTTGGTTACAAAGTGCAGGAGGTGCCCACTTCAAGCAATGTTTCATTGCGATTTATTATGAGACAGATATTTTCGAAAATCTGTTTTGTATGTATATTCGTCATTTAATTATTACATTGTGCATATTAATGTGTAAATAAATACCTTTTGTACTATATGACTTCAGTTTTGTAATAATAAATATTTCTGTATGATCTCAAAGTTGTTTGTATGTTTTTATAATTGTACAGGGCGAGTCATCAATAGGACACCTCCTAAACTTGATTCTGTCAACTATTAGTTATACAATAGAATTGTTTATTCAGAGTCATCACGCTGTGACGCCATGATCTGACTGTCTGCTTCTAAATAATTGTGATTCGAATGAAACTGCTTTGTGTTTGTTGATGACATGATGTAAACGAAGCAGTTTATTTTGTGTAAGATTAGAGAATTCTGAAAGTAATTGGGTCAGCGAAAGTTACCGTGACCTAGATAAACAATGTTTTGCACAGATCTACTTATGCTATCTGTTAAGATTGTACAAACATCTTTGTGAATTCATAACACCTGCTGTAAAAACACAAGTGATGCTAAACTTGTGTTTTACTTCAGATGAATGTTAGAACAAAATGTTTGAAGTGAAACAAACATAGCCACCATTTTTATTTAGTTGGCCCAATTGTACAAAATAGTAGTATATAATTTAATTACCAATTGCGTGATTTGAAAGATGATGATACTTCGTAAATTGATTTTTTTAATCAGCTGTGTCTTGGAATTGAGTGTGAAAGTTTGAATGAAGACTGAATACAACTAGATTTAATGTTCTTGTTGTTACTAGTAGTTTTAATGATGTTACGAAACTATGTTTGAAACGTTCACAACTAACGGTTCTATGTAAGACACTTAATTGTTCTTTTTATAAATTTTTATGTAAATTATATGTGTAATGATTGTATGTCTCATTATTTTTTATAAAACATTCAGACCTTTGTCGCAGCTGTTAATTATTTTTCGACTTAGTACCTAAAACCAAACACATTTTAGATGTAGATTATTAGAAAATTTGACACATGAATTTTATGAAATCGAAGTAGTTAACTTATAGCTGCAATCGTTTGTAAAGAGCACTTGACGATAATATATATTAATCGTGGCTAAAGCGCTACTTACAAGTCTTGTTATAAAAAAAACAGACTCGTTCCCCGACTTGTTTTTAGTAATAAAACTAAAAGGTGCATTTATACTTGATAATACATCAGAAGAGTTAAACTTATCTGCATTTGTTTTGCAAGTGTCGTTTTAGCCGTGACCTCAATGTTATTGATAGTGTTAGCTAAATCAGTGACAGGTCTTTGAGACAATATTTGGTTATTCTCAGGCTGTGGCTAATTATTTGTAAATAAAAATCGCATACAGATTACCATGCAGCTTTTATTAATTTGCTGTATGTAACAAGTTACTGAATAATCGCATTATCATTGACCTGATCCCTATCATCTTTCAATTATATCTGTGAAAATTGCGTGGAATTAGAATAAACAATTCTGATTACGATCTAGTCTTTGATTGTACCCCGACAATTTAACCACTACTTATTGTTATATACATTTAAAAAGTATGTAAAATAAGAAAATAGAGTTTCTTGATGTCATACACAAGGTATTTTTTTTATAAGCTTATCAGTTTCATTATGCTGAAGAGTTTATATCGTCCATGCGTTGAATATTACGCTTTTCAACCATATGATATCTTAAGCACGCAGTTAAGTTGTTTTGGTGCTGTGTTAATGAACGATAATTGATTCAAAAAGACTATAAACTTGTTTTTTTATGAAACTAAAACTCAGGTATTTATCGAGCACATCTTGTCAGTTTCGAACAATTATAATTTCGCACATTATCAGCCAAATATAGGAACAATAAGATCCTTCTCTGCAGTAAAACTATTTGTATTCATCAATCATTTGTATTCACAATTAACAGACCCTTAACAATTATCTTTTTACACAAAATACTTATATCAATTCATTGCAATGGCGTCAGCACGCCTGCATTGCTTTGTACAAATTCTTTGTTTTGCATTGAAAAATTAACATCTAAACCACAATCCCCAGAAAACAATATCTACAGTAACTTTGTAATTAAGCTCTTAATCATTTTTCCACTTACTATATCCTCTGAGTAACTTGGATATAGACTAGATTTTGTATTTAATTGTTTACAATAAAGAGCATTTCATCTGAAAGTTAAAAGGGTAGAAATATAATATTCTTAAATAAATATTTTGGCTTTAAAATTGCATTATATTAGGAGTATACAGTCACTGTTAAGTTTTATCTCGCGTCGTCTTCTTCTTCTTCAGGCCGACGGCGCCAGTCAAAGCCCCCAGGCCGCATGTTCTGGAGTTCAGGGAGTGGTACATAATCTGGCTCAGGGGCTGGATCAAATAGTTTCTTCCTAAAATAATAAATTAACTTAGTGATGGGAAGTTATTGAAGGCCTATGTGGGTGCACAAATAATAATAATAATCTTATTTGGTATGCAAATTCCATTAACAAGTTCCAATAAGAATTCACACTTACAAGAATCTCGGTGTTTTCAGTAACCTCTGACCTCCATTTTGTCTTGGCAGAACATCCTCCATAAAGAAGTATATGTGACCAATGGCCATCCCCACTAAATCTACTGATATGGCGTTGCCAAGGAGCACTGAGAATCCTAGTAACACCCAAGGTAGGTAAGGTGCCTGGAAACAGAAGAATAAAATTAAAAATAATTGTTTTGTATTATTAAAATTTGTTCTATCAGGATAAATGTAATTGTTTTATAGCCCGTTATAGATCCTTAATTATAAGCCATCAACCTAATTGATCGCGACGCCGCGTCAGCCACCGTGGAAATAGTTGGGCTATCCCAATAAATGCATAAATTTGAATCCATCACATGAAAGTTGTTATAATCAAATGTCTTGAACATTATAATTGCTTAGTAAAGATTAAAAAGAAAGTGATCTTGGTGTGAGGTGTTTTCTTTTTAGAAGCAAATAACTACAGTTACTAGCCTGGATTTTTTTTTATTGGAGTAGACATCATTCTTATTTTAAGCTTATATATTATTTTATTTACATAATTACCTGGAAATTCATCAGCCCAAAGAAGTTCATCCTTACAAAGACATTTCTTCGTGACCATACGTAAACAATCATAATGGTAAATGCTTGTCCTAAAAATAATAAGTTAACAAAGAAAGCACACAGCTGTAATAAATTGTTAAGGAGATTTTTGTAAACTTGGCAAACAGACCTCCTTTCTTATAAATTGGCAGTGATGATAGAGTAACAAGCCAACATTATTATCTAATTGAAATGATATAACATAGCTCTATTGCCCCCAAGCTCTACTGTTAGTTATTCAATTGCTATGCATTGTGTAGTGTCAATTGATATATTGTTTTACCAGATAATATATCACAATACAGTTTCATGTTGTTTATGTTGATTTAAAAGGGTTATATTTACCCTTTACATTCATTTAATACAAGTGAATATAAATATGTTAATACTATGAAAAGGATACAATCATTAGAACACCTCCAAACACAAACATTACAACAAAATCAGCTGTTCGCCCTCTAAAGGAGCCTTCCTCCAGCATCCTACAATATCTGTAGGTAAATATCATGTTGAAGAAGAAATTGAATCCCAGGTTTCCAAAGAAAAGGAATGTGCTTATTAACCTCCATAGTTGGTATTTTCTTAATATAAGATTTGGATTAAAATACAGCTGAAATGGTGAGACTAGGTCCAATTGCTGAAACAGTCAATGAAGTATATATGAGCAATGTAAAGGATAACTCAGTAAAACATATTTGATAGAACACCTAAATTAATAATGACTAAGCAAATAATAGGCGAAGAAGACACGTTTTTTGGTTAACAAAAATACTTACGACAGCTAATGTAGTGACAACACAAGCAGTGGTGTATGCTCTCGTCACCGGGGGAATGAGCATATATTCCTGAAGAATTGTCTGATATGCCATTTTTTATTTCAATAACGTACAATAGATTTATTCAATTCAATACTAAAAGAAAATTAACTAAGATAACGAAGCCACAACTAGACTTGTCATGATTGGGCCACATCAGAATAAAATTGTTCACAATAGTAACATTTGAAGTTGATAATTACAGGAAAAGGGATAGCGACGTTAACTTCATTTTGTCAATAAAATAAACGTTGTCGCACAGAGAAGGTCTCAGTAATTGTATTTAATAATTTGTCGCTGAAAGAATACTTATAAACTTGGAATAAAATACCAAATACAACAAAACTTGCAAACAGATGACAGAGATAGATAATCAGACAAATTAATTTCACAGATAACTTAAAAACGATCAACATTACTTTGCTCTGGCAATATTTACGATAAAATTAATGAAAAATTGCTTGCCTTAGATAAATTAGCAATAAAATATGAGTTTATATTTTATATCAAACATCGTACTATATTAATGTTTTCGATTTGAGCAAAATTACTTTTATATAAAATGAAGAATTTCGCTCAGTCCAGCTGTCCAAGCAACGCTGTCGGCTAGGTAGCACATGATAATCGTTTTAATTTATTTTGAGACATAAATTACTCAAACATATTAGGGTCTTGATATAATATGGTATCATACGCTGTGAATGTGGCATAGAATCGAGGCAAAATATTGTCAAATTTAAAATAAGGAAAATAAAATAACATGTTTTACCAGTTTCATTTTCAGTAAGATTTTTTGTTAAATCGTTCGAGATGATGAATCGCGATAAAATACTATA
Source organism: Trichoplusia ni (assembly GCF_003590095.1). Lineage (NCBI taxonomy): Eukaryota > Metazoa > Arthropoda > Insecta > Lepidoptera > Noctuidae > Trichoplusia > Trichoplusia ni. The sequence continues at coordinate 2,544,228 of NC_039488.1, read as the reverse complement.
GATTGATACCACTTTTCCAAGATCATACTAGCCATTGGAGCGCGAAGCAACAACTTTTTTTTAGGGTACCCCTTACTAAAATAAATAAAAAAGTTGTTCACTTTAAATATGGTAGATGAGTTGATCCATAATGATTACGTTACTGATCAATATATAATAATCTTAATGGAATTAAAACAAACATTTCTTTGATATATAATGTATAATTATAACATTGACAACATCTAAATAAATTATTTCAATATACATAAACAGATGCTAAGTCATCATAATCATAGGTTCTTTTCAAAAATAAGTCTAGAAGTGACACTCCAGATATATTGCAAAGCCCAGTATTAATAGGAAGAGCTGTTAAAGTTACATTAAAAGCTTGACCAGGTTCCAAGGGACCTAGTTTCTTATTAGAAATACCACACCAAAGAAGACTAGAATCTTGAAGAGAGCGAAGTTTTAGAATCAAGTCTAAGGTTCTCTCACTTGCATTTACAATTTTGCATTTGAAATCAAAAGGCTCATCTGTGGATATCTTGGCAGGCAAGTTTTCAAATGTGAGCCTTATATCTCCATAGTCAGGAGTCATTCTCTGCAATTGACTAGTTTGCAACCGCCCCTTTTCACCCAAGTTAGATCTCCATACTATATCTAACTTGCCAATATTTTTAGCAGCTGCCAAGAGTTTTATTTCTTTTGAAATGTTTTCTCTTGGAGTCAAACAGTAGAGATACTGGCAGCTTTCTTGAGGCTGAAGTAAGGTCACATCTCCAAATACAGAGACTCCATCATCAATTTCATTGAGAGATTTGACATCAAACTGCTGGGAACTCTCCAATGATACCTGTTCCAGAATGATTGGACCTGAAGTTATGTTCTGCACCTGAGCTTCAAGATATACATCATCTGACTCAGCATTGTAAAACTTAGTTTTTACATCTAATGGTTTCATAACTTCAAATTTAAAGAACTTTCGGAAAGATGCAAGTGTGTTATAGTTAGACATGTATGTTACTTCACAGACCAGAATATGAGTCCCAAGATCTTTGACTTCATGATGTATTACGTCACTCAAAGTCTCATCCACATCAAGCATTGTAGGGGAAAGGTTTTGTTGAGTTGTGAGTAGGATCCTTTGAGAGTTTGTTTGTAAATCAGCTTTAATTGACACACTTTGCACAGGATTGTTGGTCTCATTGTGTACACATACATAACAGGAGAAGGTTTCGCCTAAATATATGTTTCCAAAACTTTGAGGAAGCAATAAAAACTGACCTGCCGATAAAGTCTCCATTTGATTAACGGAAGTAGCATCATCTTTAAGATAATTGTTTAAAATATTACCTGGCAAATCTTTCGAATCGCAGGTAACAATATTAGGACTTACTAAAGCAGGCTTAGTTAATCTCATTACTTTCAAAGCAACTAAATGTTCGACCACTTCTTTGGGATCCATTGTTTACCGATATATATTGATCTCCACTCTCCTAATATAGTTATAGATATAGAGATCGCTTTATGTTCTTCAGGCAATTATTTTTTTAGTTCCCTTAGCTTTCTTGAATTATAACATAACAGTATTGATTAATAAACACTCGTCCTGTTGACTGTTTTAGAATGATATGAGTTATGACATGACAGCCGAACGAATATTGACATCTTAGATTGACATCCCAGTCACAGACAACAGTCTTGACAGCACACTGCTTAGCTTTTTATATTTTGTGTTTGGAAATAGGGTAGTTTAGTTTTCATGAGCAGGATCAATAAAAATGACGTTTGGTAAACTGATATTCGGAAATAGAACCCAGTGTACTATATATTCGTCTTAATAAAATAAACTTTAGGGAAACGCCTAAAATTAAGCAGAAAAGTTGATTGATAGGATTATTGATTTTACGCATAGGACATTTTGACATAGGCAACCCTGTCCTATGTTAACGTCAACCCTCCAAATCTTCCCGTGTTTAGGAAATTTTCAATCAATCAAATCAATCGTTTTGGTTTCGTTCGTTCGTAGTGGAAAAGTGACATAAATAAAGAAAGACGTTTTGTCAAGTTGTCAGGTTGCGGTTCGATTCACATTGTTGTGAATTATAATATTATAGTTTAACTGTTATTTGTGTTTGGTAACCTTCTATAAACATATCATTTTCATAACATATAAAAGAAAACATAAAAATGGTACTAACAAAAGAATTTAGAATATGTATGCCGATGACAGTGGAGGAGGTAATATTTTTGTTTTATATTGTATTTATAATTATTAATAAAATTTATTAAAGTCTGTAAGTGTTATATTTAGATGAATCTAATAAATTCACGACTATTTGCTTGGCATTGAATGAATTTCCGTTGCAATGCTTACTTTGGCAGCATAAAGGACTAAACAACCTTGGAAAATGTACATCTTTGTATAAGGCATGTCCGCAATATTACGTATGTGATACTGCAGATTGATGCTGTGCAGAGCATTAAGATTATAATATATGTTCTTGAACACGAGACTTAGATAGTGTTTGTGTTAGGTCAACCTTTTATCATTTTAATTGATAATATCACTGGTTAATCTATCATAGATTTTAAGTTTAAAGTTCACCGTCTGAATAGCAATTAGAGAATCTATTTATGACATTTTGTGATAGTACATTCTCTTTGTTCTAGTATCGCATTGGGCAGTTGTATATGATTGCTCGGCATAGCTTCGAGCAGTCAAGCAATGGGGAGGGAGTGGAGGTAGTGGCCAATGAACAGGTCACTGATGAAGTCAATGGTGTGGGGCAGTTTACTGAGAAAAGAATCCATTTGTCCAGGTTACTGTCATGTTGCAGTCTAGACATTAAATTAACCATTGCCTGACCAATGTCATTCAAGAAAAAATACACATTTTGTAATAAGAATATAAAATACTGAGCACAGATTTATACTTCTTTCTTGACATCACACTTTATATAGATCTACTATGTATTTATGATGTCTAAAAAAATTGAAGTAGAAATTTTATAAACTATTTTTTGTTTTTTAATTCCATTTCATATCTGGAAGACTTAGGTTTATCTAACTTGAATTCTATTAATTTATAAAGGACACTGTATGTATTTCAATTTACAATCTCCTGATTTTTATAGATTTGTTTTTAATTGTAATTTTTTTAAATGTTTTATAAAATTGCAATATAAATGGCACTATGCTCATTAAAATTAGGCAAAAATAGTCCTCAAAGGAAGAAAATAAGTATTGATGTATTTTTAAGATAAGTGTATACATTATTTATATAATATTCTTGTTTTTCCTGTTTCACAGCCATCTACCTTATTGGGTCCAGTCTTTGATACCAAAAATATTCTATGTCACTGAGAAAGCCTGGAATTATTATCCTTATACTATTACAGGTAAAGCTATTTTATTTTTTTAAGGTAGGTACCTGGAGATAAGATTGCATGCCATAAAACTAAACAATTTTGATATATTTCATGTGAATAACTAAACCTCTTTTTCCTTTCATGTTGCTGAATTACAGAATATACAGTGAGTATTTTAATACTAAAATCGTACAATTTTTTTTTATTTCAATTAGGAAAACTGTTCCTTATATAATCTCTTTTCTTTTTAGTGCTCGTTCATTCCAAAGTTCTCTATATCCATTCAAACAAGATATGAAGATAATAATGGGACAACAGAGAATGTAAGTTATTTTACTGAATATTAAACACCACTATAGTGGTATCCTTTTTTTTGTTCTATTCTTCACTCACAAGATAAAAGGCTTCGCTGACTATTTATTAAATAATGGTTTGCTCATGCGTGTTTACCGGATAACCGTTATTGAATAAATAATTGCGAATCGCATCACAAACTTCATTTAAATGAGGCCTAGATAAGTTTAGAAATCAGTGTCTGTATTGTTAGCACATTAACTTTAAAAATTTACGAATGTTGAGCCACACAAAATAAATAGTTTGGGGAGTAGAATAGGAGGGAGGTCAACATGTGACCCAGACACACTTTCTTAAAATTATGTAATGAATTTATATTTTTATTTATATATATGCTCATGATTAAGGACTCCGGTTGGGTCCGAAACTAGTCGGGCTACCCCGATAAATACGCGTGAGAAAAACGATTCATCATTTGATAATATTATATACCTGTTCGTAATCGATTCTGGGCTTACTAGAAAAGTCTAAGGTATGATTTGAAAATTATTTCGTTGCTTTCCAGTGCCTAGGCATGACCCCTGAGGAACTAGAACAAAGAGAGGTAGATTTCCTAGATATCGCCTATGATGAGATCAAACCACATCATTACAAAGAGGCAGAAGATCCGAAGTTCTTTAAATCTGAGAAGACGGGCCGTGGTCCGCTCGTGGAAGGCTGGAGGGACTCCCATCAGCCCATCATGTGCTGTTATAAGTCTGTCAGCGTGAAGTTCGAGGTCTGGGGTCTGCAGACTAGGGTTGAGGAGTATGTACAAGGAGTAAGTGTGTTTTCGTTATTTGATAAAAAAAAAAATCTGTGTGACAGTTTTATTGGTGTTAAGTACGAGACGAAAATAATGACTACTTGGTAAACTAAATCGGTCTTCATTTATAGTGGATTTTGCTGAGTCTGAGAAGCCGTCTCTTATAAGCCGATCCGCGGCTTATAATTACGGATAAAACTTACGTATCCGCAAAATTTGGTCAGTATCATTACGTTTGAAACATCGTGGCCAAATTTATATCAATTTTCTAACATAAAGAAATTAAGGTATTCTTACATATAAAGAACATACAATATCTACTTCCTATAGGAATCTAAGAAGCAAAACAGGATATCGGTAGCGAGGTGAACCGCTAATCTTATTTGCGGCCTACCTGTACTATGATACTCTGCATTTGATTTAATTATAGCCAGTGATGTTTATAGACTATTGTATAGATGTGGGTATGGCATGGATGTAAGAACCTATTGTTACGTCATATAGCTATCATTTACCTTGATATCTTGAATATAACAGTCTATGTTTGTATTTCGTTATTGGTAACTCTTTATGCAGTAAAAGATTTTGATGATTGACGTCAGTGTTGAATGGGGCATTGTTTGCTTTTTCCTATTTGAATATCACCTTCAAATCAAGACAAAGGTATAAAAAAGTTAACTAGCGTTTAGTCATTTGACACCAATACTCTAAAGCCCCATTTATACTATGCAACATACTTGCCAATTTACAATAACAACTTACTAGTGCAGTAGTTCCTGAGATTAGCGCGTTCAAACAAATAAACAAACTCTTCAGCTTTATATATTAGTATCGATAAGATTTAGTAAAATAGCCTATTGCAATTCGGCTTTATCTTCTTCGTAGGCCTGGACGTAGTTTCAAACGTATTCATATTTATGTTTCAATTGTGTTGTTGTGTTTGTAACAGGCAATCCGCGAGATACTGCTGCTTGGTCATCGTCAGGCGTTCGCTTGGATGGATGATTGGTACAACATGACCATTGAAGACGTACGAGAGTATGAAAAGGAGATGCAGGCAAAAACCAATATAAAGGTATGTTAACAAGACAATATAACCTTTATTATTGCAGTGGAAATATAATCTCTTCTGGTGAACACATGACATAGAATGCATTTTCGCAAAATTACGTAATTTCTTTCATGGTCTTATGGGTTAGTCTTCTAAAAAAATCAGATTAAAATACTACCTAATAGCTATCGGCTTTCCGCTTATTGATTGTCAGTCAGTTATTTTTATCGATAACTACCAGATGCGACTAACAGTAAAAAAGTAAATTGCGTATCAGCTAACTGCGGACTAGGTCTACCATATCGTATTTAGTCACCGACATACGCATTAAGCACGCAAATCGGGCAAATCGGTAAAGAAAGTTTTCCTAGTATTTTTCCCAGTTACTTGGGCTAAAAGTATTGTATGCTTATTTTCCAGCTAAAGACCGCATCAGAAGCCGCCGAGGGTGCCGGTGAGGATAAAAACTCAGATTCTTCCAAACCTCAAACTCCAAAGACGCCTAAATCACCAAAGAGTACGAGCAGCACCCCGTCAGCAGAAGGTCGGTCCTGGTTCAACTGGTCTTAAGTTAGTTCACAAGAAGGGCTTGAACAGTGAACACTAGTCTTTTAGTCAACCCTGTCGCGTATCATTTGCTTAGATTAGTTTAAGGTCACATCACACATATTAACTCGGAAAGTGTCGCTGAGAAGGATAGTCAATCTGAAGACACCATGTAACAGTAACAAATCGGTCACATTTGGTCGTATCTTCTTTTCGGACGGTATATCATCAAATGATTTATCCCACTTTTGGTTGAGCGGAGAGTAGACTTTTACTGACTAAAAATTACCCACGTTCTTTCCTTTACCCTTTGTGTGCTGGGGGTGCCTAAGTCCATTCGGACAATCCCACTGGCTCGGCAGGCATTAGCCTTAATGGGTTTCACACAACTGGTCACCAGACTAGGTCAGATCCTATTCGGTCGCCGAAACTCCAAGTTGACCTCGAAAAGCAATGGGAATGTTCTCAGAGACGTTTACATTACTATTCCGATTTTTGTGTATTGTAGTACATTCAGAAGAGCAGTTTCAAATGAAGATTAATGAGCCGATTCAAATGATCCCTTTTCGAGTTGATATGTATGACCTTAGAATGTAATTATGTTTAGATAATGTAGCTTAGAAACTGACGGCTTGTTAGTAACTGGTTGAAATAATGTATCTGTGTTGTGATTGCATTTGTTTAGATTGTACACCAACTGACATAGTATAAGGATCAAATATGACTTAGTATAAGTAATATGGAGTACACTATTTTTGAAAGAGGAATTGTATAGGCTATGCATGAGTTCGCTTTTTAATCTATAAGACTGGTTTCAAGCCCTTCAAGAGGCCAAACAAAACCTCTTGAAGCAATATTGTTGTATTTGTTGAAGCGAGACGATATTATACTCTGTGTAATGTCCGTCTTTCTTCCACAACTGTAATCTTTCTTTGAGAGGTGGTGTTGGCCCAGAATAGCGTTAGCTTTGATCTCTTCTGCTGTCAGACAGGGTTTGATTTTGTCGAATTGATGTGTTCACCTATTGCCTTCGAAGGATCCCTTCCACAATAGTCCTTTAAATTATCGTTTTATATGAATTAGACACTTTGTTCCTAGTTAATTTACATTAAAGGTATACTCATGTTAAACTTTTTAGATAAATACAATATTGTTTAGGAAAGCCTAAAGAATGCGAGAAAACGACAAATACGTTTTATTTTAAGTTACACCCAGTGATAGAATATTTATTCAGTATATTCTATACCCAGAGACGAAATCAGAGGTGCTTATAAAATTATGTTTATCTGTCATCGAAACTGGCCTTAAAAATATTAGTTTCATCTATTTATATAATATCTACAGTCTACTTAATCATGTGAGGCGGGAAATAGAAAAAGGATATTACAAAATTTTTTAACAATATTTTATTCACTATCTATGAGTAATTAACTATTTTTATTGTCTATGGTAGAAAAACATGGAATACTAGTTTATTATGCATATATATTATCTGAATTCATTCCTTTAATATAAAAACTAAATATCGTCTAAATTATTGTTCCATATTTACATTTATTGATCTTATAAAGTACAATTATATTTTTTGTACTTAGATATAAACATTGAAAAGGTATCATCATTATTACTGATCAGCTAAAGACAAACAAAACTAAACCTTATGTAAGCTGCATACAGTACATTATATATCTATATCCCTACGACAGAGGTGGAATTTGAATATCGCTAGATCAATAAAAAATATGTCATTCCTAGTTAAAATTACGGCTTTTTATTATTCCAGAAGTATACTATTTACTCTATATATGTAATATAATATATTTGTTAGTTACTTCGTATGTAGCCTATATAACTATTGGATTGTTACTATATATACCTGTATAACTTTCTCTATTTAATTATATATCATGTATGTTTTAAATGACGTTATGTTAGTTGTAGTTGTTATTGGTATGTTGTATTTATTGTGTGTTATCCAGGGGGCCAACCAACAGTAAGACTATCGCAATAGTGTATTTGACCAGTTCTTAATAATATAAATCTGTATAGACCGTCAGACAGATTTAAAAAATATATTGAATACGTATTTTACATTTTATCACAACATTAAAAACTATAGAAGATAAAAAGCCCTTAAATTTCGTATTGGGGGCTTAACACATGGCTTACTAGTAAAAGCGTACCAGTAACTAGTAAGTGACGTCACAAGAGATTTTAAATCACAGAATCTCCTTAATTTTTTGTTTACGGGATATAAGAAAAAATACTTATCACAATATTTTTTTAAAAACTGTCAGATGGACTAAACACGTTTTTTTTTAGTCAAATAACCTATTGTGGAAAAGAGATAGCACTATACGCGTCTTGCTTCCACAACTTCAATCGCCTTACTGTGGGTAGACCCTAGTCCTTTTAATAAGGCCTTCACTTAGAAAATTGTTGTATTTTAGATGTCTAAAAATATGTGTTAAATTTAAGAGAAACGGGTACGTCGAATAAGCTGGATTATGAACAGTTAGCTAAGGATATTATGATTTGATGAAAACACAATATATATAAGATGTAGGTTAAATGTGCGTGTTAAGTGTGCAATATATTAGAATTTTGTTCTCGAAATATATGTATACTAATGACCAAAGTTTGAAAAGCCATGGTTTCCAAGTTTTTTTCTATGGCTCTATAACTACGTGTAGATAAGTAATTATTTTTACTATATACATATAATAGATCAATATACATCTTCTGAACAAACATTGACTGTGGTAGTTCCTGTCTGTAGAAACTCAGTTCCCACTACCCACTTCTTGGCTTAGTACCTAATTGTAAACATGTAAACAGGTAAAATAAGAAATTAAGTACAAATGAAGTGATTATACCGTTCAGGTTGAGTAAAAATATGTGACAACAAACATAACCAATTATTTATGATAATATTATTCCATTTTTTTTTCACCAATAATTGTGTCTTAACCTGTGTAGTGATGAGGTTCAAGAAAGAGATAGCAATACTAATCTCTCTGGCGTCATGTCTTTTTTTCTCTCAAAGAAACCGTCGTAGACTACAATTTGTAGTTCTTGGACATCATACGACGGACTTTGGCATAATTGTTGGTTGCGTAGAGAAATATTTCGCTTTCTTAGCTTGTTTTCTGACAAAAAGTCGAAAAGTCGTCCCAAAAGTATTGTAAAAAAATGTTATCGTTGATATTGTATAAAATTCGACTAAATTAGGTCACAAATACAAAACTACTACAAATACTCTAATTATATAGATTTTTGCTAATTGTTTTTAAAAATAACGTTTCGCTTAATGTTTAAAACAGTACGATAACAATGTGTTGTCTGTCAAATATAATTATTGTTTATCAAAATTTGTTTATATCAATTTCCTTCCCGTTTCCAACCTTCCTGTTCATCGTGAATATTAGGTATATGAACATATAATAATAATACTAGCCTTTAAACTAATACAATAAGAAAAAATAAGTTAAAATAATGCGAAAAAATTAATAAGAAAACTTTAAAAAAGGCAGAGTTTTGAACGTGGAATATAGACCATTACCTATATTAGGGGCCCAAAATAAGCCAGTCGGGAAAAAAACAGTGAAAGAGACTTCGTAAAAGATGGCATTTGGTGCAGATCGTAGGTGTTATGTTGGTTAAAAAAAAAATGCGAAGGTTAATCTTATTCCTAAATATTTATTACGGCGCATAATATTTCATATTTTCTCGGATCCAGTTCAGATGCGCCGCGACACTGGTATAAACGCCGGGCAGGCCGGGTACTGCACAGCTCATGCCGTAACTGCTGATGCCTTCTAGTTTACCACGAGAGCAGATTAGAGGACTACCCGAGTCTCCCTGTAATAAAAACGTGTTCGTAAAGAATATAAACTATGAAAAATGGTATTAGATGTCGGTGAAACGACCTTGAAGGTTATTCAAATTCAAATTTATTGTGCGCAACGTGTGGCGGGTTCGATCCCCACGTAGCAACACAAAAGCTATTGCGATATGAAAACCCCGAAACCATAACAAGTGCATGAATTTTAGGATTATTACATAAAACAAATATTTCAAATGAAATAGGTTAGGCCTAAGTCTATAAGTACCTAAACGCTCTATTTTAATTAAGTTAGCCCTGAACGAATATCCTATTTCTTTCTAAAAAGAGTACCCAAGTAAGTTCCACAAGGTGTTCCGTACATACGAGTGCGTAAACTAATGAAAACAAAACCCCATAAAGATTTGTTTGTAACGCCTTCGACCCTGAGATTCTGGCCAAGCTTTGAACTGACCTTTTTGTGGTTCACGAATTTGGGTCACAAAACTTAAAGTATCGTTGACTAACTTATCGATACCAAGCTACGCCGCCTACTTAGGAATTCATGTTAAGTAAATTTCGATTGATTCTAAACATGTGCAGCAACGTATAATATAATGAAACTAGACTATTACTTAGGGCACTTTATAAACTTACTTTACTTATTAAATTCCTTAGGTCTGTATTACAGTAGGCTACTCAAGTCCAGTTTGATCTTAAATCACCTGATCATGGTTTAAATATTGAATCTGCACTTGAGGGTCATTCTTATTTCAGAATATTATTCAAACTTCACTCAGCTGAATCGAGATTCAAATCGCGTCTCAAGAATATGTCTTGTCTATGAATCAGACAGTCTTCGTTTACAAATTTATCTTTCCCGAAATTCTGGTTCAACATTCGCAAAATAAGAATTTAGTTTCAAACCTAATTAATAAATATATTGTGATTTAAAGACGATTAAGCTTTCTAACTGTAGGTTTTATTTCAAAAACTTAATAAATTATTGTTAAATAACGTTGCGTGACGATAACGTTTAATAAATATCGTTAAATAAATTATCATAATAATCAAACTCTTCAAAAATATATATTATTTCTATTACAACACAATTATTTGCTTAACTCAATGGGAAATCTCTGCTCAAGCGCGGTGTCGACCACACTTGAGTAATCACAAATCAAATCTCTATTTGAGTAACTATCTAGAACTGAGTAATGATTTAGAATAAGATCTACACTCAGCTGAACTATGATCACCGAATCTATGCTTGAAACAGAGATTAGGACTTGAGTAGCCTCCTGTAATACGGACCTTAGTGCGGGAGAGTTTTTATTTAATTACATTAAAATAAATTTAAAGCCGTTTTCGTACGAAAGGATTTTTTTTGCCTGACAACCCGATCGTTTGCTTACCTACGTAGGTACTGTCTGCTTTTAAGGCTTGTATTCTCGCTAGTGACCCTGTGCATTTGGACGAGTGCGGATTTGATATAGATGCAGGATTTATACGGGTCGCATTTTTAAATAGTTATTATAGAAATCAGGCATATTTTAAAAAAGTAACCAAACCAAATCATTTTCCTATGTATTGCCAAGCAGTAATTTTTTTCTAATGTTCTTTTATTAAAAATAAAGCTGTAAAATGGTTTTATCTCTACGAATTGGAGGTGACTTGAGGTTTTTTTACTTGTTATGTGATGCTAATAGAAAAATTATGGCTAAACCAAATTACGTATCATATCATGTAGATTATTAACTATTTTTTGCAGATATAAATTCTCTGTAAGTGCCGACGAAAAGCTGTTTCATCTGCACGCTTTTTTCAAGCTTTTTACGAAAGAGGAGCCTTAAAGCCCAAACGCTTGCGCACTAATCTATCTCGCTCAATCTCTAAACTATTTAATTAAAATAGTTTCTGAGCAGTAAATAATATATGAACGTCGCTAAACGTTACCTGGCAGGCGTCGACGCCCTCGCCAACAGCGCATATCATCCCGCTGTCATAGTCAGGTGCGACGTACGGGCCCAGCTCCCGCCTGCATTCGTCCAATGACACTATTTCCAACTTGCCAGCCAGCAATTCCGTTGATGTTTCCTTTGTCTCGAGATCTTGGAAGCCGTAGCCATATATTGTACATTCACCTGAAATTAGCTGAGTTGTAATTGGGCTCAAATAAAGACGTTTTATATGTAGTTTAAATTTCTCAACTCTTTAGACGCCCGAAGTTTCCAGACACATTTTATTTAGCCACATATTTTTAGTAAAGTACTTATGCCATTCAATGGCATCGAGGCTAATCTTCAAAGATAATGTCGTTTTTACAAAATGATTTAGTAGATGTCTGGCTATAAAATATGACCCATTTGAAAGACAGTTCCAAAACAGTGTTTGGCAGGGAAATATAATGTGTATTTACAAAGCTCTGTTTTGAGGCAGGTAAGTTGTTAGGCACCTATCTGTCTGACTGGTTACTCAGATCAATTACCTGAAAGTCCAAACGATGATTTTGGTAGTATTTGCTCTTTTAGCCAGCTCTTATCGCAAAGGTGCAGGGTGATCCGTAAGAGAGCTATATCATGTGCTTTCGTGACGCTGAAAGAAGAAATATTTAATTGTCTCCAAGCAGAATTTTGTATTTCGATTAAAGCCCTACACAACACATAAGTCTACGTAACACAAAAACCTTTTTTAATATCAGTAATTTTTTGTTTTATTTCAGCCAGAAAATACAAAAAGCTTGTGTAATAAACTGCAATTTGCCCGTAAAAGAATGTTAAAGAGTTTAATCATGTCGCAGGGTTCTTCACAAACATTCAAGTCACAGCCCAGACCCAGGACAAGCATTGGTGGATGCCTAAAACTTTTATCCTATGGAAAGATCGAACTCGAGACACGTCGCGCAGTGAGTTTGGGGTGGTGACTTCATCTAATTCTAACGCCTTCTTACGGGTCAAACTTTTCGTGCTTAATAATCTTTTTAACGGTGGCAGTTGGAAACTTCGCTCCCTCAGGAACGCAGTAGTTGTTCAGCTGCAGAACATATTGATCCTCATTCGATTGCACGCAGTGGGCGGCTGTCAGCGCGTAATATGGCGAGATTATAGTTCCCCCGCATAGGTGTTGACTGGACGATGCATTTTGTAGAGAGACTGCACGTGGCTGTATTCCTGTCAGAAGAAAATACGGTCATGTTGAAGAACCACATTGAGAGTTAAGAGTCGACCTTGCCTCATGCTTCCTTGGTTACGGTAAAGGGGAATGTAGAGATAAGACATTTTGAGAACGTCACAAAGCAAAGAAAATTTGACAGTCGATATAGAAATACGTCAATTTATAACCGCGAAAGTTTATATGTATGGATGGATGTTTGTTAATCTTTCAAGCAAAAGCTACTGAACGGATTGGACGATGTTTGGCAGACAGATACTTAACATATAAGATAGTTATTTATCCTGATTTTATGTTTCCGTGGTATCATTTTCGGTATGACTTATTTATTGATGACCATGATTTATTGTTTCTTCTATTTAAATCTAGGTAATCCTTGCTTTTGCCATTTTAATTAAGTTCTTAAAAGCATTAAATAAATATTCATTGAAAGGGTTTTGTTCCGTCATTTAGCATACAAGTTGTGTGTTGCGCAATAAATGGTCCGCCTGACCTTTACAATCCTCAGGGAAATCAGATTTCCGCAATATGGTGTTATCAGTCTACGGCAATGTAAATAATGTAAGTGGAAGGTGCCCTCGCAAAATAATTGGAGAAAAATGAAGGTAAAAACGGTGATCGATGGAGCTGCGAGCTATTTGATAATGAACTCGCCGTCTTATAAGCATTGTGAATTTACGATGAACAGCTTCTTGTTTCCGTCCCTTTTGGCTGTTAATTGTCCCTGCTTTGTATGTTTTCTCTTGTAACCTACAAGAGAAAACATGTTTGTAAGGTTATTTAAAATTTAATATTAGGTGAAGATTAAGGAGTGGTCTGAACTGGGGCGATTTAAATGTTCAAATTTTGCTTGTTATATACCTTAATCTATCTGTCTTTAATAGGTACCGATTTTTTTTTAATAACACTGTTTAATTTGTTATTACTTAATTGGATGTCAAAGCTGAAGCAAGTTTAACGTCGTTTAAATGCCAATATTTAACTGCTAGTAGGTAAAACTACTACACAGTTAACACACGTAGACCCAGTGAAATACCTGAATGAGGCGCAACAAGTTACCAAACTATCTCATTCATATCTAATATTAGCCGTCCAGCGGACCTACAAGATTAGAGTATTATTTATACCTGACTTCACAAGAATAGTGCAACAGATAGATTTCACTATACTGCACATTTTGTAGCGACTGTCCAATACACATTACGTTACGTATACCTCACAGATTTATTTTTTAATTTTGTGCACAATTCCATCGTAAATACAATTCACGTGTCAATTCAAATTCAAATTTAATTATTTTCTCTGTACATTGAACTTTTTAGGGAAAATGATGGGTTATAGGTTATATACCCGTCATTGTAACTCCGTTAGCCAGGATAAACAATGAATCAAAAATATCACCAGAATATTCGGTGTAGGTAAACCAAGGAATCGATTGTCTATCTTGAAACTTGCAACGAAATCTACGTAACAGATCTCCGTGGTAACTATGTATACCGTAACTGTTCGTAAACTCACTTCTATAGGGAAGCCCCGAAAGTGTATTAATCATCTGCCTAGATGTATAACAATGATATCACTTTATCGAGGTTTTAGTCACGAAGCCGTCCTCGAAAAGATTTCAAAAGGCAATACTCAGACGATATCATTTTTTCAAATAAAGAACATTCAGTTTATGGTTTCATCATTCTCAAAACTACTGCTAGAAATGTGAAACTCTCCTTAATTCTTAGTCAGAAATATTTTACATATTATAATAAAATCGTAAGCTTTCTTGGTTACCACATAGATATTCATAAATTTCGGAAATTGATATTTTTCAGCATCCTTTTGACGTTTACTCTACTAAAAAAAATCCTTACGAAGGTGATACTTTTACGCTTTAACGGCTTTTTAAGGCGGATAATTAAACTCGCGTTGCCTGAACAGATACAGAGAATTAAAGGCTCATTTAGATAATACTATTTCAAGGGAGTTGCTGAGCATTAAAATGCCGGGTAATTTTGGACTGGCCAACACAACATACAAGGTAACGCGGCGTATTTCTTCCACAATCTTACCTACTTTAAAATATGATTAGTGTTAAATAAAGTGTTCAACGACAAAACACGATATTTCTCGCACCGTCTAAGAACGTCAACTTTAACACTCTTTTGACACAATATAAGTGGAATGCGTAAGTACGATAACCACAATCCTAGCACGTACGTCATAAATGTAATACATCGTGTCAGTAACATATCGCCGAAACGTGATACATTGACCTTTCTGATCCGCCGGCTAAAGGGTTGTGAATGTTGTATGGATCAAGATGGATAGAATATGCCTATATTTGTAAAGCTTTAAGTTTTAAGGTATAAAGAATAATGGAGAGAGCAAAACTTTTATTTATAATAATCGCATATATACATCCCACAGCTGAGCTAAATTCTCATCCTGTTTAGGAAGGTTTGAGCATTGATCGCCATGATTACTCACTGCGGGTTGGCGATTTTGGATTCCAATGTACCTGTAGAATCCAGGTGTCAACAGCCTGGATTTCATGTATTCATGCTTAGAACCGCGCAACCCCATCACGACACTGTTTTATTTGAGTTGTCCGAAATATTATAAATACCATTATATTCATAACAAATTGCTCATACTTTTCCCTCACACTGAAAATATATATGTATACCATCGCTCACCATTGTTAAGTGTTAATATTTGTAAATAGAAATACTTAGCCGTAATTTAAGATTTTAAACATTCAGTCAATAGCTATGATAAATAAAAATAACATATCGCTAATATTACCGCATTCAACCACTTCAGCTCCAATCACTCGTTTTACCCTCCCACATTCAACTGAATAATCAACAATTATCCCAACTATTACAATAGCTAAGGCATTTCTACAGCCCATTCTGAATTCCACAGTTATCACTATCAGTCAAAACTAAACACTCCACATTTAACGCGGTTCACGAGTTAAGTATACGTAGTACTTACTTACGTTTAGCCATTAATGATGACAATAAAACTATTGTGGAAAGTCGTGACGAAATGTACTATGTCTTCAGTATGTAAACAGGTGTGAAAACAGCTGTTTAAGGCAAGAAAATATACTTTTTCTGTTTTCTAATTATTAACCTTATAAGCCTTAACCCTAATACGCATAGATGTTAAACTTAAAACTCTCCTTTATTAAGCAGAATTTATTTCAGTGCATTCAATTCAGTTGAAAAAGAAAATAAATAATTTAGCATCCTCTATGGCAAATAAATAATTTAGGCTTGTCATTTAAGAACGAGGAATAGAGAGGAATCATTTAGTTGGTCTTTCGCGATTCACTTCTCACTTCCAGCCACACTTGGGTCTAGGTCTACCGCTGTCTTTTAAAGTAGAGAGGTGTTCGTTGCAGTTGTGAAAGAGAAAAAGAGACACTCATTCATCGAATGCTCTATCTCATTTCTACAATTACAGAAAAGATTGACCGTCGCACTTCCTTAAATTTACCTAAAGCACACACACGGTTTCATTAATTTTGGACTATTCATTCCGAAATTATATAGGTAAGCAATAAATGATCGTCCTTGTCTTAGTTAATTTTCCACTGACATATTTGTTTACACATTTTGCAGATGGTATTGCTGCAAACAGATCTATAGTTTATACCATGACTGTTGATGTATTGCAAGGAAAACCTTTGTGTCTTAAACTAATTATGTTCTGAAATGCGTGCGAGTGCCGTATCATGCGGTATGGTTATTATAATTTACATACTAGTCTATCTACTATACTATAATATAAATACCTTAAATAATATATAGGTATAAATGGTATATTATTTTATGTTATATCAAAAATGTATTAAAAGCCACGGAAATTTGTCAGAGGTTTAGATAAGCATAAAACTCAACCTTATTTACAATTAATATACCGGCCAGGAACTAGTGAGATAAAGGGTAAACCCTATTCTTATGCAAAAAAAGTAATCGTGGGTATTTAGGTCTAGACATTCCCCCCATGAGCGCACTTGCGAGATAGCAATTTCATATTCCAATTTTAAAATCTAGTGACATTAGGAAGCGGCTAGTAAGTTTTTTTTTAAATTCAGCCATTAGAGATATATAGTTATGTGACTGATATTACTTTTTCTCATAAATATAACTCGATTTTCTTTTACACAATCGAATTTACGAGCACTATGCCTTGATCTCTTTCTAAGTGGATCAAATCGCTAAATAATTTAAGATCTAATAAATTTGATCCATCTAAAGAATTTTAAAACTGAAAAGAACATATTTCTTTTCAGTTATTAACAAAGAAATGGATTAATCTAATTCTTAAAGTTTTTTTACGTGAGTGTGACTGTACTTACTATATAACGGTTCAGTTTTATGTATTTTTGATAGAGTTGATTAATAGCTAATTATGCAAAATAAAGTTTATCGTTCAGGAACTTAATGTCTATAAATCTATTTGTGGTAGATCTGTATGAGTGATGGAAAATTTATTGAATGTTTATTTTAAACATTTATTTTTTGCATTCAGCCAGTAATGAGACTGAAATTATTTTTTCTATTGCTAATGCCTAGATTACTCTGGTTGCAATCAATTTATGAGCCCTATTCTGTGGTATGCTGTGAAAACCTTTTCGTATAAACCGTGTTTGGTCCAAGCACTTTTAGAAAAAGCTTTTGTAGATCATCATTTCGGGATTGCAATACCTACGTCACTCAGAGGTCATCATGTTCTCCTTAGCTATCCATACAATCTAATCGTAGATGTTAAAAAACAGTAAGTCCAGTCCTCGTTACGGTCATTCCAATTCTCCATTTAGGTACAATAAAATACGGGTCGGAAGTCGGGATGAAGATAATCGGAAACTTCCTGCACATTAAGGAAACATTAATTTAGTTGTCACATACTTGGCATTGCACGTATTTGCAGTTCGTTGTGTGAGGTGAGTAAGCGAGGAACTGAATAATGGATCAGATTTGTTCAAGTGTCGAGTTTTTTGAGTTCCTTTTTAGATGGATGAGCTACTTACTTACTTTAATTGTAATATACCTAATCCAAGTTCTACTTGCATAAAGTATAAATTTGCAAATATTTTCTCGCGATTCCGCCGCGGTTATACATAAAATAAATAACAGTTTAATATGAAGATGTTATTTATAAATTTTGTTAAAAGTTTCTTTTAGATTCAAAATTGCGGACTAATAGTTGGTGAAGATTACACTGACAAAGATCAAGATTTATCAGTTAATCTTACCCTAACGATGACGTCATACTAAGGATCTTCATCTGTTTACGGCAATACAAATACCTATAATTATAAAACCTATCATAAAATTTAATTGTGTAATTTATTATCAAAAAATCTATTACGCAAGTTAGCCGACAAGGATCAAGATTGCACTATAATATTATCAATTAATCTTACCTGCTAATGACGTCATACATCATACGTTGGATCTTAATCGCCATGATAAAAATACCATAGTGGAACGATTAGACTAAGTAGGTACATATCTCTGTAGGTATTTATAAAATACCGCATAAGAAAAGATAAGATTTTAAAATTAATTATAAGACGAGTCTTCGTTAAAGTTGTTCAGATTCGATCGAACTCATGGCACATGCCATTTAAATTATTAGGTATCTGTTGTTTTTGCTAAAAAAAAACACATTCAGCAGTAGCTTCAACGTCAACAAAAATGCAGATAAAAAAACACAACCAAAATTTCCCTGGCTAAATTTGTAGAAGGCTAAAATACTTATATAAATATATACTTATATTTGAAAATACTTATATAAAAAAACACGAATTGCAAAAACAGCTTTGAATAAGACATTTAAATGTAACAATAGAAGGCAATAAAGTAGTGTTAAATACTGAGGGTAGCGGTCGTCGAAGGCCGCCCTAATGTTATTGTTATGTTCTTTATCAGCCTCTCCACGGACTACACGATACCAATTTTTCGCAAAATCCCTGTTGAATTTTGTACCAATTTTGTTTTCTGCTGAACTTACAATGTACATACACATTGTATACACACTGTATAGTGAACATGGTTTTAATAAAAGTTCAGTAAACAACAACATTGTTCTTAATACGTATTTTCACAACACTTCTATCTACAAAAAGCTTTGGTAAATAATGAAAAGCCTTGATAAATTTTTTCGATGTAAAGAAGTCGGTTGCGGCCAACGTTGAGTCCTCGGTCGAACGTAGGTCACCCTTGACAAGTCATTACTCATTATGAGTCTACGAACTTTGAACACGTAACGGCCCGCATTCACCGATCGCTTACTGCCCGACATTTTTTAACTCGAACCGCCTTCACGAATCACGGAAATCTGGTTACAACATAAAAATAAAAACATGTAGTCACGAACGCACACAGTTCATGTGCGTCTGCTTAAAATCATATGCTATGTTAAGATAAAGTGCTACAAATTAGTCTGACTCGGCGTTGAGTGAGCTTAAAATAGTATTTCTATAATTATTTAGTGTTATTGTTGTGGGCTGCATGTGATGCCAAAACGTAGCGACAACAGACAGGTGGGAGCGGGCAGCGGACAAGCCGCGAGGTTTATGTAACGCGAGGGGGCGAGCGCGGCGCCGGCGGCAGTGCTCCGCCGACCGCCGGGGCACACCGCGCCATGGACCGGGCGAGCGGCAGCCCGCCGCCCAGCCCGCCCGCGCAGACCGGCTTCAGCGCCTTCTGCAGCGCGCTCTCCGACACGCTCTCGGTACGTACCCACCACCTCGCGCGCACCGAAGCGCTACTTCACACCTACACACCTTTCCTCGTTTATTCTTTACGACACCGGCACCGTCCAAATCGCATTTTGGCGCAGATACACTTTATCCGTTCCCGATAAATAATGAGAATCGATGATGAGTGTCGCGTTGCGGGCTATTTCGAGGCGCACGTGGTCTTCGAGGTCGCCGAGAGAAGCCTCGGCCACAGCCGCTGGACATCACCGAGGAATCAGAATAAAAGTCATGGAGGGAATAAAAAATATAAACAAGTTTATTATTAGAGTGCTCGTTGAGGCCGGGTCGCACGGTCGCGATTTGTCCGATGGCTGTGATCTACAGAAATACCCGCGCATTAAACGGCCGCCCGCTGGTGCGCCGTAGTAAGGCCGGCCGCGACACCGCACTCTGCTAACTCAGCACCCCTGCAGCCACCACCGGCAGCACTCGTCCGCGCCGCCCGCCGCCCGCGTCTCCCGCTCGCAGTCGCTACAACTCATAGGTACTCCACTAATTACTCACATACCTTGAATTCTAACCGAGGGCATTTCCCTATTTACAACTAAGCCGCACAAATAACAAATGGTTTCGTTGATATATTTCAAAGTGTTGGTGTTTTTTTTTAATCCTGTGTTGTGATACAGTGACATTTACAGATGTCGGACAAATTAAACTTTACGAAATGATTTATTAGATATTGTGTTGTATTGTTGGTTTGTTATAATGAGTGCGGTTTGTTTATCTTATGGATGCGGCGAGTTGGTGTCTGCCGGTTGACCGAAGCTATGAGAAATAGTAGAGGTGTGCTTTTGTTTTCGTTCTACATTTTTGTATAATCTGTAGATCTTTTACATATTTGGAATAAAACCCCACTCTCTACTTAGAGGCTTTTTGGATTTAGAAAATAAATACAAACTAATTTAACGTTAATCTATAACCAATTCACACTTACCTGTTTATATTATCATTGATCTTAAATACCAACGTTATTCTGACTAAGTATCTATAATAATGACACAAATTACCCGTATCATTACTGTTATTCAGCCTGAACAAAGAGGGGTCATTTCTGAACGCTGATTAAGCACGTGTAAGTGATACTATAGGTATACTTTATATCCTATACACTATACCCTTGGTTACTTGTCAATAACTACCTACACTGTATAGGTATTATTGACAAGTGGGTACCAAAGCGTATTGCAAGGTTAGGTCCAACATTTAAACCGCATCGATCGTCGCACCCAGTTCACTTCTTTACTAACATAAACAATCTTATTTATAACTAGTATTTTCATTATATTTTTGAAACTACGTCTAATGTTTTAAAAGCTAAATAAATAACAATGTTTCAGTATAATTTTCTTTATAGTGACTTCAGGAAATTACCCAGACCTTTTAATCACGGCAATTTCAAAACTCTTTCATTAATAGTCGTCGCTTGAAAGAATAGCCTTGAAACTTAAACAATATAAAACTAGGCAATTTAATTTATACTTTGTCCTGAAATGGCATTTTATACAAATAAACAAAAATTATGTAGGGTTTCAAAATAATAAAGTTTAAACCCCGGCTTCTAAAAGGCTGTTAAATGTTAACTGTAATCAAGTCTCTGATTGGTCGACAACAATTTTAACTGCCAATCTGTACATAAAGATTTCGAGGTCAACTTCAATAATAAAAAAATATATTCTGACAATTATTTTTTTGTGTTGTGCAGCATTTGAGAATGCTGGCTGATGTTTGTTTTAATCAAAATAGGTTTTATTCACACATCAACAAGATGTAACTTATATTTCAGATATGAATTAGTAGACACTTGATTTGTATCCGAAATTTGACTAAACAAATATTAGAATTTTACCTAACATTTTCTTATTGTTATCAAAAATATAATTATTTTGATTATAAACGATGTTTATTAATAGCAAGAAACTAGCTTATCGTCTGTTTTATGCAAGGAGTATAAACGGACCTTAGTGAAATTTAAAACACTTCTTCTGTCACTAGATATTAACTATTTTTAAAAGGGATCAATCAAAAATCCATTCTTAGCAGCAAAATGTTGTAAATATATTATTATATTAGCTTACAAAATTGACATCAGTTGATCACAAATTGAGAAAAAGGACTATTTTCTTTTTAACCTGCTTATTTCAAAATGCAAAACCGGTACAATGATCAGGCATCCCTAAAACAAACTGTAAATGCACAAGAAAATCAAAACTACCGTTAACAAAAGAGAGACGTTCAATATTTTTAAAGAGAAACGCTTTAGATACCGCGACACTGGGGCTAGCTCGAGATAACAGCGTAATACAGAAACCGAGCCACCTTCAAGTCGCGTCTCGAGAATAAAGTTCAATTGAAGTACAAGAAGTTCATACTACGATCCCCTCAACGTTTTATGCATATAAAAATATTAAAGTCCAATAATAAAAGCATGTTTTCTAATAAAACCACACTAAAAATTTCGATAAATGTAGGTAATAATTTGAAATGTAGGTAGAATAATTTCAATTTGTTACGGGATTATCTCTGTTATCTAAAAACACGAATGGGATCAACTTTACAGTGGAAGTACTGTCATAAATTTATAATAATTGCACATTATTGTCATTCTAAATTTGCCATTTGTTAAACATCGTTTACTCTTACACTAATAAAAACTATTTTCTAACAAGAAATTATTTTCGACCCGCAAATCCAACCTAAAAATCTACAAGCAGACCGGATATTTTTTGTGTATCATCCAAGCATAATACAGTGACGCTACGAGAATTTAAAAGGTCACGATGATAATTACAATTTAAAACCACATTTCACTTTCAGTCTTTAGGAATTTGTTATTAATAGTCCATGAATTAGATGAACAAAAACCTTATTCTTCACTCAACTAAATAACAAGTAATGGATCAATCATATTGAGCGTATTGTAGAAAAAAGCTAAATGGCGTAGAGGTCGTAGAGGGACCGTAGAAGCGTCGTAGCAAACCGCTACATTAAATGTTGTAGCCGTTAATGGAATAGAATGCCGTGACGAATACTGAAAATATTATTGCGTCTTTTGAAATAACTGCTTTCGCTTTGGAATACATTACTAAGATTAGTTATAGGTTTTAATACTAGTCTTGGTTCTTGGTAGAGCAATAATTCGTAGATAAGTTTAAATAGATAGCGGGCTACGACATCTAGAAACTGGTTTGTTCTAAACCAATAATATCCCATATTCTTATCATAATGTTTCAAAGATTTCTTAAAAAATATTTTAAAATTAAAGTGATTTGTGTTATGTATTCAGCAAATTAGGGTTCTGCAAGGTAATCATTAAAACGGAACCCGTGTTTACGATGCGACGCCGGTATTCACAGAGATATCGCTGCTTAACTTTAACGGTTACTGTTAAGTTATTTTATTGAGTCAATGAACTTTCTTTGATATTTTATTTCAAGTGAATTGCATATTTAAACTTGAATTAAATGCATGTTACGAATAGAAGAAATTTCGAAATAAAATATGTACGAAACCCAAGGTATACAGTTGCGACTCGTGCGTTTCAGTTTTTATTGTAGCAATATTAAAAACAGCATCTGTTTAGTATTTAAATTATGATTTCGGATAGTGCGAAGCGTTTTTTCATTTCGTCCGAGTACATACGCAGTTGATGGAGCTTTTTAAAAAATTGCGTAGGTTTTGTTATGTTGAACCGAATCCAAATTGGTCGCAGGAGAAAGAAACGCGTGTAAAACTAAAGATGAATAACGTCTATCAGTAAGTCGTTAACGGTTGTGCAGTGTCGGCGATAGCGATTGTACGCGTTTCCCATCAGTCGGTACCGCGGACATTATAAATAGAAAATAGAGAACACAATCGGGATCTCGGCCACTGCTCCTGCTATTTCTGAACGGAACTTGTACCGAAATCAAGAACACGGCCAGCTTGCCGGGAACCATGAATCTGCGCTGTCATTGGGGTCACATGTTCCACAATATACGTGTCGGGTTACAGCGGTTCGCGAATTGCGTAAGTCCACAAACTAACATTCACAACTAAACCCCACCTCTGTTCCATCTCCAATTTATTTTCATGAACCTTATTTTGCATGTAAATTGCTTCTGTATAAATTCTCTCATGAAAATATTTCTAACAATAAACATACTTAAAATTCATAACTTGAACTTGACAAATAAGGTAGGAGCGTGTAAAAGATGAAAAAACTTGGGAATATCAATGCTTCATAACTTCGACCAATTAGGAGGTCACAACTTAACTGAATAACAATGAACCAGCTCCCTGTTGGGTAACCTTGACCTACATGCAGAAGGTCATTGACACCATTGGAAAGTCATGTGCTCACGTACGCAGTGTTAATGTACAAAATATATCATCTGTAACAGAGGTTAGACGTAAAAATAACTTCTTAACACAATGAATCTTGAAAATGGAAATTAATGCGCATTCGAGGAGGTTTTATGTAACCAACGTGAAGTATATAGTAGTAATAACATACACAATAAAGAATTTTAAAGTTTTAGAAGCGATAAATCAAATATCTCACAAACAACAGTGCTCCGCCGTGCATTAGGCGAAGTACGTTTATGTAACCGAAGTGTTCCTTTGAAATTATATAATTTTCTCGATGTTTACTTGTGAAAATAAGGTTTTATTCGAACAAGCGTGGGTGAAGATCTTATATAATATACCTAAAGGTTCGTCCTTTAAACCTCTTAATCTCCGGAATCACCAGTCAGATTTACAACGAACCCCGTTTTGTAGCACAATAGTTGATTAGGAAAGGTCTTAAGCTACTTAAAATTATGTTATTTAGGTACCCTTGGATACAAAGTTTCAAGTTAAACTGCGGAGATATCCCAGTAAAATTATAAACATTATTCAGTATTCTTCATGTCCAATGAGACCGGTCAAAGAATAAAGTATTACAATATATTCAATACATTTTCGTGATCAAAAAACACATATTTTCGGTTGATTGATTGTAGAACATGAATCACGTATTTTTTATCCAACCTTTGGTGGATTCAGGTTTAACTACAGACATTAGTTTTACGTTAAACTTGGTAACTTATACCAAACGATAAAAAACGACTACAATTATTAAGACTACGAGTAGTCAGATATCGATAGAGGAGCTCGTGGCTAAGCTCCGCATAAGTGATTCGATCACAGGTTAAGCTATGCTTGACGCGGTTGGTTCGTAGATGGGTGACCATCCTTGTCATAACGAGTTCCTCCGTGTTTCGAAGGGCACGTTAAATTGTGGGTCCCGGTTGTTATTCCTACATCTGTGACAGTCATTACAGGTAGTCAGAAGCTTGAAAAGTCTGACAACCAGTCTAACCAAGGGGTATCGTGTTGCCCAGGTAACTGGGTTGAGGAGGTCAGATAGGCAGTCGCTCCTTGTATAACACTGGTACTGGTACTCAGCTGAAACCGGTTAGACTGGAAGCCCAACATAGTTGGGAAAAGGCTAGGCCGATGATGGGACTGATATCGATCGATTATCAGTATTTGCGGATAAAATAAAAATGAACAAAAAATTCAACATTCGCATTTTAGTTTTTTGAAATCGTAAAAGCTTTTTGCAATGTATTACAATAGTTCCTCGACGTTAAATACCGATTAATGTCTGCCAAGCCAATATTACTAATGGGAATACTATTTACAGTCTTTCTTGAATATTTACTGTCACCTTAGTTTCAATGAATAGACGTGGAAACAATTGAACAACTATTGTATCCAAATATACAGTAGCACAGTAAAGTGATTTCGGTTATCAAGAATCACTTATAAATGTTCATTTACTAGAATAATAGAAATGACCTTTTTCAATATCATTGTCACATTATTGCAGATTAAATTGTCGTAACGTTATGAGGAATTAAATTTTAACTTGTTTGGAAAACGAAACGCTGATATAAACAGCGTATTTAGTTCACAAACATATTTGTGTTTCGTTATGGAAGTTTTCAATGTAAATTAATGTTGTTATAAGTATTGTTTATTATAGAAAATGGATTGTTTTCAACATGCACTTGTTTCGAGTTCGTATAAGACAAAATAATACTTGTAAACAAATCACTTGTCTTCAAGCATGTTTGGAGTATCAATTATCAAGCTCACGTTGTGTATACGTGAGTTACTTAGTCACATCCCATTAAGATAGACTTGTTTCCCACTTATTTTCTACGATAAGGACGAATATAATATTACTAATTGTAAGTTGGTATGTGAAATTTAAGTGGTGTTGTAATTAAGAGTGCGTGTAGACATCGGCTGTGTTGTAATGAGGCGACAGTTTTTAACAATTGTTTGAATAGAAATCGATCAGTGTTAACGTTTAATAACCGTTTGTGGTAGTCTTATTTTATAATTTTGTACCATTATAGAGGAAAGTCTGTCTATCAGTCCTTCCGTGACCAGGCTGTATGTAAGGAAACGTGATAGCTTGATGGTTGAACTTAGTACGGGTGATATATTTCTGTTGCCGCTAAAACAACAAACATTAAAAGGAAAGGGCCAGGTTAATTACCACTTGTTACTCATATTTCAATTAGGTGACAAATAACTTTACCCCACAATCAGTGTCCTTAATCGTAGTTTTTTTACTGCCAACTGTTTGAAAGGCATTGAAAACCAAATTTTATAAGTCCAAAACTCAGTTAAGCATCCAGTTGTGTGATTTGAATTTAAAAGAAATTTATTCTTTTCAGGGTATGGCAACTACGTCGAGGAGCAGAAGAAAAGTGAGTTGATTTCCATTACATTATAATCACAGTAATTTAAGAAGTGCGCAAGTATGTGCTGGTGTACGTTTGTTACCACTTAATCCAAACGGCTGGACCGATTTCGTTGAAATTTCGTGTAGAGTTAGCAGTTAGTCACCCTTTCTTTAAGCTTTAACCAATGTCCCGCGAAGTCGTTTGCATCTGCAAGTACAATAATATTTCTGAGAACGTTACTAAATACTCGTTAAATGACAGTGTTTATCTCCATAAAATTTACGACCGTTCCTACCATTGTATTTCCGTTTTTATGTTATAAGGAAATAGTGAACTGTAGCCAGAATTTGTTTAAAACGTCACGGTATAATGTAAATAAGAACAAATATACTGCCTGTGTCGTCGTATTTTAATGTTAGGTAGAGCGGTACGGCCAAGAATGCCTGGAGGCCATACCTATGACATTTGTCTGTTGGTCTGAAATGCCGGGAATCTTTCAAAGCGTTGTCCACAACGAGGGACGTATGCAACGTATGTTCCAGCCCTGAACATTTCACAACTATGTAATTTGAAACATTCCGGTTCGGCTTTCAGCTCATTTGTTTGACGCTTTTGACGGTACTTTGTTTGGGCCTGTTTCAAAGGGGTACAAACGGCACGTTGATAAGGTAACTGTGACGTTACTATTAAGATAGCGGCTTTACTCACATAAACAAAGACGATTGATATACTTAAATTGTATTTTTCTAAGGAATATTTTCTTTGAGCACAGACCAATTCTGACTTCTGGGGCCCATGACATTCTGCCCTCGTGTGTCCTTATCGCTTATCGTACATCACCGGTTATTACCATAGTTCTAATGTCAACGAACGCTCTCATTAAAACCTTTTTTTTTAAATGATTGCGTTCATTCTGATGGCCGGCGAGTGACCATCAACCTATTTACAGTCCGGTGATGAGATATTTTTTAACTCAGGTACGCCTATTAATAAGTAATTTATTACCCAATAATCGTCTATTTCATTCAATGTTTCTTGAAGTTTTATTGAAATTAGCCGTATTGCAAAGACATAAAGCAAAACTTCGTACAAAGTCTCTAGTATTCACATAATATATTTATAGTTATTGTTATTTTATCTATGTCAACGACCGTGTCACCCATTTTTACCTATTAATAAATCATTCAAAATGAGTCATTGCTAATCAATAGTAGTCATAATTTATCACGTCTATTTATACAATTGGATCAAAGTATTGCGAAAGCTTTTAAAAATCTAGTATTTATGTTTGTTTGTGTTACAATTAAACGCGTTGATTTAGGTATTTCTTTGAAAGCGTGTGTAGTTTATGCCCGATACATCACTCGCGTTTATTTACCGACGGAGAGCCACGCATCGCTGAGCATGTCACATTTTTTCACAAAGCGAGAGGTGTTTACCGGCCGCGTCGAGTTGACGGCGTGCCAACCGCGACACGGGCTATTTCAATGCGAACCCGCTCGGCCACACTCGCACACTCACACCCCACACTGCTACCCACTAATTTCTCTATCAATCATAGCATATACTTTTATTTAGACTACATATGAAAAATTTCCTGCAACCACGGAGGTAACGATTCAGGTCAATGTTAGTAAGCTTCGCGCATAAATTCGACTAAAGTAAACATTTCGATGATTTACGACGAATATTATCTAGTAATAAATAATTTTATTGCCTTAATATCCAAACAAAATATGTAATTGACTGATGAGTGTAGTTTTTCATTCGACGTTATAGATGTTTTCCGATACGGCGTGAGATCGTTTGTTTAATTAGGTCGTCAGAACTCACTTAGTACGTTTTGGCATGGTTATCGGCCAATATGAACGAATTGGCATCGGCCGCCGTGATCACGCGCAAGCTATGTCAAGGCTACATGGAACACCTTATTCTTATAAATAACGTGGATTTTTTTAACGCACAGTTTTATTTGTGTTCCTATTTTCGGGTGTATGAAGGTGCATTGTACTGCGATAAACATAAAATCTTTTAACAAACTGTTGTTATGCGTTTATTACTCTGTACTAAATTTAGGATTCTTAATTCAGACATTTCTGAATATAGAAAGATGTAATCCCATGCAGATGCTCAGGTGGGCAAATCATTGATAGGTTTCGGGCAAAAACTAAACCAAAGAAAGGACTAAGGAAAGCTTAGTGCGCAACTTACGTTTGGTAAAGTCTATTAAAATAGATACCTGTAGAAAAAGAAAAGCTAGTTGCCTGATTGATTCTTATTCAGATAAACTGTATTACAACATGTATTACAAGTGCGTTCGATGTATAGACCCAAAGACGGAATCTTTAATTTTGATACGAGTACTAACATCTAAGAATCTCACCATCTTACACCTCTCCAGTTAAACACAACTTTCTGGACCAAAAACTGTAGCGCCTTGGTACGTGCATTCAGCTTCTGTTTTTCACGAACAATTTCAAAACTATCCGTGGAACATGCAAGAAGGCCTTGACACAAAGGCGTAACTGTCTAAGTTGTAACCTTCCAGAGTTTTACATAAATTGGCTGAGAAGGTCAAACGGGCTTCCGGGGCCACGAAATGTTCATATAACGTGGGAAGAAGATGTTCGGCTGCGATATTACATTTTTACTAACTTTTTACTAGCCATAACCTTTGGGCTTCCTAAGATTTGTGCTGATTTTCAATTATGTTAACAGCAATATACATCTTAAAGTTCAGACACCAGTCCAATTTGTATCCCTTTATTTTGTTTGTCCACAATACATTCTAGCTCAGATTTTTTTCATACTAATTGGTAGTTGCTTTAAGTGAATCAATGGTTTTATTTGAACCAACCAGTTGTAAGACACGCAATGGAAAGCTTAAAGCTATTCCACAAATTGTTGCGTAAAGACGTATTTTTGAGCGGTTTGTAATTAGGTGACCCAAAGGGTAATGGGTCGAAAAATATGAACCAATCGAAGCAATCAATTCCATTGCTGTCCTAACGAGGCAAACATGAAAAGATTAATAACCGTATGCAAAAATAACAGTAGTTTCACAGTAAAAAGGTCGCCATTAGAAAAGCGTCGTTTCGTCTTTGTCATTTTCAAGTGGAAAGTACAGTGTATTTTTTACAACGTCACTTATGTAAGTGTCATACTTGCATTCTGATGTATGCCCTGTGTCTGTAGACAAGTTACATTTTCTCCGAGCGCTAACAAATCGCTTAAATGTATTGAACTAAAAGTCAAAGTCACGTCTCTTGTTCAAAAGGAATGTCATTCCCGTATATTTGAAGTTTCTCTGCGGTTTTATTACTCGAGTGTTCTTTACAGTTGACAACTATAGCTTCTTAATAATATCACAACATATTTTTCGTCTTATTTTTGCGTCGTCCAACAAAGTAGGTCCAATATTTGGCACGCCCGCATTTATGTCCAAAATTAAGATGTTTATATGATTATTTTACTCTATTTTTGGTTAAACAAACAATATTAGACAGGATGACTTTGAATTAATTACACCTACTTACATTAATTATATCTCATTTTGTACAACTGTAGTGATTATATGTAGGTATGGTGCATGGGTTGTGAGCCAAATGTAGTACCATGCATTTAAAGATTACAATGGTAATGACATGTTCCTATAAATAGTCAGGCGTGTACGACGCCAGAACAGTCCATTTCCCTACGTTGTCTTCTGGCTGTTGGCTGCGGGATCGTAAGAAGCGTAGTTTTAAGCTCACACATCGAACATGAGTCATGTACGTTTTGTAAACAATTTATACTAATAAAAAATGTCGCCTAATCGCAAAAGACTTAGACTCGGGGAGTAGGCGACGTTTTGTAAACTATTTCGAAGTTGCAAAATCATCTCATCTAGTACATGCTATTTTAAAACAAAATTATTATTATTTTAAGTTGATAAGCACGCTTTATTGATCAGACAATAGTCCGATAAACCGAATGACAAGATTGATAACACCAGTAAATTGATAAAAAAAATCCTGTATCAGTTGGCATTATTTTCTTACTTGTTGATAAACACTGTTGGTTAACGGTGCAGTATTAGTGGGAGATTTATTGTGCAATTGTGTGTATGTCTGATAACAGTCGGTTGTTTGATTCGCAGCAAGAAGATGAGAAAAAGAATAAGAAGAAACAGTCGCCGGTCGATGACAGGCCGGTTGTGCCGGCGCCCAGCGAAGCTATGCTCAACAGTAAGTGATGATTTTTAGAACCCAAACACTTAATTAATGTTTAATACAATTAAAACGTAAACTGAATTATAATAATTTTAATATAGCAAATGTCGTGTAAATTATTTTTCTCTTTCATCTCCTGGAGTTTCTTTTGAGTGGGTATTTTCTAATTCGAGTGTCGGTATCATTTCGTCAGCTTCCGTTGTTTTAAAGCTATGACACGGTCATGTCAGCGAAAAACAATAATTAATCATCTTTACGAAGTATTACAGAAGTAGTTTTCTCAGTAAAAATGTATTAAAATTTTTGCATCACTGATTTTGTTACGCTATGACATAATTTTAGTTTTTAAATTACAGTTACATGTTTTTTTTTGTACAATTTATTTTTAAATTTGAGTACATTACATTTTGATTTTTATTTACATTCTTAGTCGTTTTAAAAAAGCTTTTTATAACTTGATACTTTAATTGATGTTTACGTTCAGTCGAGTCGTAGGGTTGACGTGTAAATTGTCGGTTTAGGTTAATTGCATGATCGATTCGTACACCCACACGTTGACTTCTGGCTATCGGTAACCGTGTGTAGGAATCGGCGTTTGTTTATCTTTTGTTTTTTTTTAACACCACCTCTGCTTTTGTCCTCATTTATTTAAACACTCATTACTTTAATAAGAATAGATTTTCTTTGATGTATTTTTCAATGTTACGTAAAAGACTAGTTTAGTTCCTAACATACAGATTATTTTTACTTAATACTTTCTTGATTAAAAAGTTTAAATTAAAAGGAATTTCCTTTCAATAAAGCAACTTAAATTATTATCTCTATTATAATATAACATCTTTCCAATCATAGACAACCCGCATCAACTATTTTGACACTAATCCGAGAGGAAGATATTGGCACGCAATTAATTACATTGTCAACGTAGTGTGCAGAGCGTGATCTCATTAACAAAAGGCAAGATAAGTCTCGACAGTGCTTGATTATAATACATTTAAATACAAATTAAACTGCACTAATCAATCTAATTAAATGAGACATAACCTTTACATATAGATAAGATTAGAATTTGTAAGCTTTTCTTGGCCTAAAATTAATTTAAATTGTTTCTTGTGTAGGTACATATTAACAGTCTTAGTTGGAAAAGCGGAGCAACTCTTTGCTTAAAAGGGGATCTCCTGATAGCGAAATGTTATTGTAATATGTTACAGAAAAAAAGTTTTTTTTTTTTAATAATGTTACTGAGTGTTTCAATATTCGGTCGGATCGGAAACGTGACATGTTGGATAAAACTTATTAATGATGCGATTACAATTATATGACTCGCAAGTCGCTTTTAACTTGCTTTGTCACGATGCGCATTTTCTTTCGTGATTAGTTTTATTGAGGTCTTTTCATACCTATTGATATTAACCTCTATGTATAAGCTACGTTTATGATGGCAGTGTAGGTAGGTTGGCCAATAAAGCGGTATATCACCTTACTTTAAGGTTGAAAGTCGTTCGCGTTTTGTAGAACAACATGGTCGATTTTCCCACGCAAGAATATAGTGAAAATGAATATTGTCAAACTTATCACTATTTCAGTTACAAATGAAATTTTGACAAAACTGGTAGACCAATTTAGGGCCGGCTGTAATAGTGCGCTCAGCGACTTTTCAAGGCGCCGTGAGTCGCTACGAGACTCGTGCAGGTGCCTCGTTAATGCTTTCAAATGAATGTGAGATTTTGTCTTACGAAAATAAGATTCAAAATCATTTACAATACTTATAATCTGCGGCCGATGCTCTTCTGATGTGATTGGACCCTAGAAAATTCATATAACATATACTTACTTAGTTCAAATCGCAGCTAATTTAGGAAGAACACAGTCAATTGTTTCTGCATGGGTACTTTTTCTTATTAGAAAAAGGAATTTTAAGAGTAGGTGCTCTTTTATATGTGTACTTGAGTGATAACGACTCTTCATGTACTCAAGTTTAAGTGGAAAACAAACACGAGGATCGTAATTTCCTATTGAAGTATTTCAATTATTGATTTCAGAATATGTTTTTCAGTTACTTAAGATTCTTGAGAATTGTACGTTTTTTTTTGTTTATAATTCGCCAATCAATTGTGAAAGCGTTGTTTTGCAAGCAACATTACTTAAACACATTGAAATTTTAAAAAAAATGCTTAATTTTGATACTACAGCCTTAATTTGGAGTTTAATAGTTTCTGAGCTCATGTAGGTATAGGTATTGAATGAAAACCACTTAGATTTACGGAGTGATGTTAGAATCCTGACGTCGCTGAGGACGACATTGGCTACCGGCCGCTTTCTATATTCGATCCCGAATCTAAGATTCCGATCAATCCAGATTTTACTCAATCCTTCGATTGAGCTTGAATCTGCATTTCATTAATCGATCTCGTCTCGAAATCCATCGAAAAAAAACGGATAGATCGCCCTGCTAAACGTTTTGTTTTACGCATGTGCAGAAAAAGTACTTCAGCGATTATTTATGAGTAAAATGGTGGCTTTTTTCTTAAAGTTTATCTATTTTATGTATAAACACGAGAAATTGCAAAAAATACAAAAATAAAAGATTGGGAAGTCGTAGCGGACAAATACTGTAATTCTACCTCAAGATTAGAAAAAGCATAAACGACAATAAACGTTTATTGATGAGCAACGGAACGTCAGTCAATCAAAAAGTTGTCAGTCAGTTTGACATTAACATAATATATTTTAAAATCGCAAGTTTATTTGTTGTTTGTGTTTTCGATGTCTCAGTTGTAGAATAGAATACAGCGGCAATATTCGAGCGCGTTCAGAATAAGTTCACGCGCCATCTGTCCAAGAAACTGTATGGGGTGTATCCGTTCTACCTACTCATGGATCCCACTCTGTTTGTTCTGAGCATGGTTGGCAATGATCAACTGTATATGAGACGGGAGTTTGCACTGGTCGTCTCCTTGGTGAAGGTGATTCGTGGAATGGAGAATCACCCGGAAGTATTGCAGCGCTTGAGTGTGTGTACCGGACCGCTTCGTGCGGCGGCGGCGAAGCCCGCACCTACAGCGAGAACAAATTTGCTCGCCAAAGCACCTCTTACAAGAGCTCTCCACACCACCAACTTCTTCAAAATCAGACTAACGTGTTTATGTGTTTTTAATAATGTAATGTGTTGCAATTTTTGTTTAGTTTAAGTTCTAAGTTGTCGCATTAGGGTAAACCCTGTAATGATACTTCATGGTTTTAAATAAATAAATGAAAACGAGAATATTATAATCGTTATTTATTGATTCCAGTATTACAGATATTGGTAAAAGTGTACTTAGTACACAAAAACTATAAAACCGAAAGAAAAAAAGTTTAAGCGTCAGCTTATGCTTAGCAATCCAAAAGAATTACTGAGCGCTGGTCTTCAGCTTAAATCCTTGACCCCCGTTTACAAGTAAAGTACAGAAAAAAAAACAGCCACTCGATACATCACAATCACAATTACAAATTTTGAGGACAGATTTTGTTCGTCTTCGCTGTCACTACTATCCCAGTCCGATAGCTGAGCTAATACTTCAAGATCGCTATCACTATCACTTGAAAATATTTCCATTTTCACAGATTTCTCAGTACAATCCGTAAACATTTGGGGATCGCGATTATAGATCAAAAACGTCGAAAATCGATTTGTCAAAACCAGAGATCGGTTATAGAAAACGCATAACTGTCACTTTCATATAAATACCAATCTAAAATCTCGATCCGCCCTCCCAAAGATAGATTGAAGAAAAAGATCGAGAAAACGATCCATGGATCGGTTATAGAAACACTAAAAGTTGAAAATGGATTCAAATGTCAATCTCGATCCGTAAATTAGGGATTGAGATCGAATATAGAAAGCGGCCGTACAACATTTTTCAAAACAATAGATTCAACATGAATCATGCTTATTTTTCCATAAAAATTTATAACTAATGTTCTATTGTTTTTTAATCTGAACTAATAGAATATTTGCAATTAGTATTTTGCTATGATACGTATGTATAGAAGCTATAATGTAGAGCCAAATAAATACCATCTAGGAAGACCTAAGTGCGATATGTTTATTAACTCCAGCTTACAAATTATCCTATAAATATAGAAATTCACATTAATATTAGAATTTAGTACTTCCATTATATTGTGTTTACTTTTCCTGGCAGTTTGATATATTATTGTATCCTCTGCGTAGGTCTGTTGACGGGTTGAGTAATTATTATTGGCCAAACTAAATATTCGTCAAAATGTTTTGTAGCTTCCGTCAAGGAATTTTCTTATAGAAATCATGAAAAATTCCGTAATTTATTAATATTAAAAACGCTCGGTTAATACTCTTTGTAATTTTATAGATACGCACCGCTCTTCGATTTTAATTTCAATGTGATGCACTAGTAAGTATCATATGGTAAATCTTAATGCAATAGTGATGTGTGTTCTTCATTTAAAAAAAAAAGTTTTTTCCCATTACGCAATTACAATAACAGGAAAATTTTTAACACCGAAAAAGAAGAAAATGCTTTGATCAACATGCATCGAGATTCGATGTTTTTACAAAATACCCAATACTCAATACTCTTTCATTTATTGCATTCCATATGTTACAGAGATGGTAGAAAATAAATAGCAGTTCAATATGGACCCTGTTGGGCAAAAAATATAGGACACAATGACACAATCTAGTCGATGTTTTTTTTACACACACAATTAGTAATTAAATAAAGTTTCCACGAGTGTGTGCAAGCAAAAGAGCCACAATGCAGACAGAACTTATTATTATTATTCTTTTTCCCGGAGAACATTATCAATCAAAACGTTATCTGACCGAGTAAACATTTATATAGATAACGTATGGTCTCTAGCTATCTCTGTTCATTGAAACAGTTTATTATTGTATGCATGCAAATGTAACATGTTCATCTATATTGTTCCACGTTATTCCTTGAAAACTAGCATCTGCATTACTAGGAACATCTAAAATAATCAAGTAAATCAAAGAAAATGAGTTGAGTCACGTAAAAATTCGTTTCGTGGAATGTTCTATCGGTGGTTGATATTTTAAGAACGTTGGCGATACGCTGAGAATAATACGGAGTTTAGACTGGTCATTATCACCAAAAATACCTTCGTAATTCGTATTTAAATCAAACAAGTTGCCAAGCTGTTAAATGCGCATAGGACTTTGATATAATTTGAAAGTTTTGTTTGCTGTTTTCCATTAAAGAATTATATGAAAAACAGTACGTCGCGTGTAGATTGTAGAACCCAGTACACGATTGTAGTTTGTTTTTCAATTTGTTTTCTACAATGAAGGTGAAGGGCAATGTCATGCACAATGACGGTCAAACAAATGAAATTTGGAACGAAAACTGAAAGTCTTTGTTGCTTAAATTAGCTATTATGCTGAATAGTTTTAAGAAGGACTGTCTTACGTGCATCGCCGACGGGTAATGCAAATTTTATTACATTCATATTCCTAAAAATATACAAACAAGTAATTTAATCAAGTAGCATTATTAGCTGAGCATGTAAATATTACATTGTTTTGCCTGTTATTGGGAGTCTGAAATTGTAGTTAAATGCGTTCTATAAATACGACGAATGCAATTATCGCTAATTTATTTTTAGACAAATATTGATCTGATGTAAACGATAAATTTTATCACGTTTAATAACGTGGTAAAATTTATCGTTTAGTTTAGTTTCAATGAATATTTTCGTTTCGGTCTTTCTCTCGTTTTAAAGTTGCACCAATATTATCTAATAGGTTTTCGATTCGGTGATTTAACACTTGTTTTTCTATATAAAAGCTAGTGATTTTAATGTGAAGCATTATCATTTATAACGTAATTCGTGAATAACAAATAGGATATACGTATACCTAGACTAAGCATTAAAACTGCTATCTCGACAACTCCCTCATCCACAATTCCATATAATATTATTATTTTTATCTGTTTCTTTTCATAACACCAATAAACATTATCTGCTTTCATCCTAAAGTTTAATATTTAGACCTTCAAGCCATGTACTCATGTCCTTTGTTTTCTTTTATAAAACGCCGTTATCAAGATATCAAGAGCTCAAAATTATTTAGTGCTGAGATAAACACGTGAAGCGTAACAAACATACTTAATCTATTGTCAATATACCAGGGTATGTATATGATGTGTCGAGACGAGAATTTTAGTGAACTGAAGATAGTGGCAAGGAGTCTCAGATAGTGATACGTTAGATGTGATCGAATTAATTACGGTTCTGTAAAGGGTGTTTGTTAACATGTCCTTTAACAAGGGAAATGATTTCTGTAAGTATGGGATTATTGTTTTATAGTACGTTTTAGGTTTTAGATGAAACGTTTTTAGATTTTTTTACTAATTATGTACATTGTAAGAGTAAATATATAAGTCTGTCTACACTTTCGTTATGTTACTCCTTAAATATTTCTTCTTTCTTTAGTTATAATTAAATTTCTAAAAGAAAACCATAGCGTGCTGATAAGAATAATCGACAAGTAGGTACGTGTCAGACTCGCGATACTATTAAGGATTCCGCACAATTTTATTAATTACCCATACATTACCTCGGAAACAAAAAAATGTTAAAATTTCAACTGTTTAGCCATAATGGTTTATGAGATACAACCTGGTGGCAGATAGACAGGCATCGGAGCATCGGAGGCAAAAAAATAACTTTTCCTTCGGAGAATTTTCTTTGGGACCCATCGTTAATTCTTTTCTTCAAAATTGGAAGCTTACTAGCAGTTGCCCGCGACTTCGTAAGCGTGATAAGCGAACCCGTACATCATTTTGTTCTATTCTCAGCGTACGCAGAAATAGGTTTCCGATTTTACACATTTGGTTACATTATCGCAATTTCCTTACGGAACCTTAATATTTTTCAAAATAAATTAAAGCCTATGTTCAGCGGGGATAATGTAGCTTCTCAACAGTGAAAGAATTTTTCAAATCGGTCCAGTAGTTTCGAAGCCTATTCGTGTCATACAAACAATCAAATTTTTCCTCTTTATAATATTGGTATAGATAGGTATTTAATGTATAACCAAGCAAGCCTTAACCGTTGCCATTTTTCTGAAATATACTGCAGTTTTCTTATGGTAAGTTTTTCAAGTTTCCAAGCACTGATGAGTCATTTAAAACATGACAAAAATCTGTTTAAACACGATACATGTAACAACAACAAACATATTTTAGACTTCCACTTCAAACCAGTAAATAATAAAATAAAAAAGGTTCTTTCAATCCCGTGATCTTTGTAAATATTCTGAATTAATCTCCGCCGGTGTCTGCAAGAGTCATAACGGCAACGAATATAATTTCAAGCGCATATTAAATGGCTCCGGTTATTTTCTCAAGAATTTTACTGAGACTTGAAGGTGGCGTTTAATATTGTTTGTGGTCTTATAAACTTAATTGCTTTTTTAAACTGTATTAAAATCCTTTTAAGGCTGAATAAGCTAATACTTTAAGAATTATTTGAAAAGGTCGGTTAGTAATTTTACTTGAGAATAAGACTTTATATTTAAGGAAAATTGGAGGCTTAGAATAGATTTTGCTGTAGAAAAATTTGAAGCTAGGTATTTTGAGCACTAGTTTTCGTACTTTTTAGATATAACTGATATGATCAATAAAAATATCCAAAACCTTCCCACACAGAATATCTCGAAACGAACTCCAAAGCAATATGACCTCTTATAACCCTAGTTAGGGTTCCGCACCCAAAGGGTAAATACGGAACCCTATTAATGAGGCATCGCTCGTTATAGCAAGTTATATTTCAAACCGTGGTAGTAGATATGTATTTATGTTACCGTCATAAGTAACTACATATACGTAAAAACAAATATCGATGTTAAGCAATGATGTTGCGGTCAAAGAATCGTAGGGTGATTAAAACTGATTTGATTATTTTTTCCCAAGTTTTTATGCACTCACTTTTCTTTTTGTTTGTTGTTCCGGTTGGATTTTTGCAACTCAATTTTGAGGCACTTTCCCAATAAGCATGCTGAAATTGCAGGGTCGTTTCAAACCCGATGAAAATGAAATTTAACCCTCAACGTCGCAAGTCCGATTTACACTTGACTGTTTTTAATTATGAGTGTAGTTCACACAAGGATATTTTCCAACTGCTTTACTTCAACGGCAATTGACAAAGATACGGAGTATTATTGACCTTGAAAAAAGTATAATAAAATTTTCCTCCTTTGATAATTTTTCCTAAATTACCACCACTTTGTACTAATCACGGTAGTTTTGACAACGCCTAGCTATACTCACATAATTATATGATTCAATGGAACCCTCGAACCCCCCACCCTGATAGTTGACACCTACTGAGTGCTGATATTACTGAACAAACAGCCTGTAATCAATATTCAAGAAATGTCAAGGCACTTTTCATAATGTGGTAGGTAGTGGTGGTAGGTGGGTGATTCTCCGGAAAAAAGTAACACAAATTAAGAACATCATTATCCTCACCACACTTTTTCATACTACAGACTGCTTGATTTAATATAATTTTTACCTAAGCTTGTAAAGTACTACGGCTATTATTAGATGAAGTAAGAATTAAAACATTTTAAGCATCATAGTAAAGTGAACCAGTTGGCGAGGATAATGATATGACCTTATTAGTGTATTTTTTCCGAAGAATCACCCAGGTACTTGAAAACTTAAATATAAGGTGACTTTTTAGTTATATTGTGGCATTGTAAAGGAGAATGTTTATATTATTATCTCTTTATAGTCACGGGATCACTTCATGTGAAGAGACCCGGTCCTTTTTAAAGGCTTGCACGGGGACACAGGTCCAACATGTAGAGGCCTTGTTGAGAATTTTAATCTAATATGTGATGGGGTATCTACTAGGGATCATTCATCTCCGCTCTATGGGAGAACGGACATGAAGAATCCAAAGTAGATAGAAAACTATTGCAAGAATGTGTGTATGAACAATTAGGCTATTATATTATGATAAGTTATGTGGACC
This sequence comes from Trichoplusia ni, assembly GCF_003590095.1. Lineage (NCBI taxonomy): Eukaryota > Metazoa > Arthropoda > Insecta > Lepidoptera > Noctuidae > Trichoplusia > Trichoplusia ni. The sequence goes on along the minus strand of NC_039488.1, from coordinate 2,504,450 downwards.
AGTTAGTTGGATTTTCCAGAAAACTATGACACCTGCCTCTCTACACATGGTAATGTAAATAAATTGGCAGGCGGTGACTCGCCGCTCACTAGATGGGCCCCCTATGATACCGTCACGATTGACAGCAGGTGGGCAACACCAGTGCGAGCGGCTAGGGGTGCAGAGAGGTGCGACACCGATTTCACCATCGCGGGCTACAGACCCGGAGCGGGTTTCCTCGTTATTACGCCATTAGACACTTCCACCCCCGAGCATATAGCTCTAGCGACCCCTCTCTAGCCAGCCAGTTAAGGCAAGAAAGAGCTGGGAGTCCCCATATTATTATTATTTGTATCTCTTTTCATTCACGGGCTAACTTCATGAGAAGAGACCCGGTCCTTTTTAAAGGCTTGAACGGGGACACAGGTCCAACGCACAGAGGCCTTCTTGAGAACTTTAATATACAATGTGATGAGGCATCTACTAGGGATAATTCACCTCCGCTCTATGGGAGAACAGAGATGAAGAATCCAAAGTAGATGCAAAACTATTGCAATATGTATGTAAAACTAAATAGGCTATTATATAAATGAGACATGTTAAGTGGACCAGTTCCTTAAAATGATTCGGAGAACTATGACACCTGCCTTTTTCCACATGGTAATGCAAACAATTAGGCAGGCGGTGACTCGCCGCTCACTAGATGGGCCCCCTATTATACCGTCACGATTGACAGCAGGTGGGCAACACCAGTGCGAGCGGCTAGGGGTGTAGAGAGGTGCGACACCGATTTCACCATCGCGGGTCACAGACCCGGAGCGGGTTTGGTTTCGTTACACGGGATATTATAAATGTCGGAGAATTAATTTTTTTGTTGTGAGCAGCAAGCACTGTGGTTTACTATATTATACGCGCTTAATATTAGTTTCCAAGTGTTTTATTTATCCACCCTCTCCAAGTCGACCTTCGTTCATGGTTATTATTATTATTATTATATTTTTGGATAGTTTAGGTTATGTCCAGCAGTGGACTGCGATAGGCTGATGATGATGATGATGATGATGATAGTTTAGATTAATGAAATAAAAAAATGTTGTTATATTTATGAAGGGACACAATAATAAATAACAGAACTGATCCAAATATCGTCCAAATTAAAAACAAATAGGTCAAGTGCGAGTCCGTCTTGCCACACTGAGGGTTTCGTACAAATACAGCACCTGTGAAAATTCCAACTGTCTTCCTATTAGGATTCATTAGATACAACCTAGTTGCAAAGGGACCAACAGTCGGTTAGGTAGCGGCGCCTCAGTAATAGGTTTCGTTTAATTTAACTCTAAAAACGATAATTATGTGAATCCTTTTTATACCTTACGAAGGTCAAAGGCTTCCTTCCTTTTCCAACCATCTCTAGCTTTTGGGACTTCCGTAAAACTTACTATCGAAGAAAATCATGAAAGAAAACGTGTATTTTGAATTTGTTTGGTATCAGTTACCTATGATAATATTTATGTATTCTGTTCCGTTATTGCGAATGTTAGCGAATTGACTATTACATTTGTTTTGAAAACATTTTACTTGAAACTTTGCATCACATTTCCACAGTTTAACGCATAAGTTCCTATCAAACAGCAGTTTTCCGTCAGTTTCTGATACGGAACAAGTTTAATCGCTCGTGTTTTAAAATGAATCCGATATTAGAACATAGAACTTTCAAAAAATCATTTAATTGTAAGCATTTATAAAATGTTTCAAAAGGTAATACGACTAAAGGGTAAAATTCGGATCAATTTAATGTTAACTTAAAGTTAAGCTAAAAATACTGTTGTTTCTATAAATTGTAACCACTAGCATAATATTCCAGTTTAGTTCGATTACAGGAATTTAAAAAAGCAATTATGATCCTTCGAGACTAATCTTAAGTTCTTTCAACCAAATAAATGCTTAAATATATTAAAATTATAAAAATCTCAATTGACCCCTCTTGTTCCAGATTTGCGCACAGCGTTCGGTCTGCTAGACCGTGACAGTGACGGGCACGTGACGCCGGCGGAGCTGCAGTTCATGCTGCGGAACCTCGGCATCACCGTCAGCGACGACCTCATCGCTGAGCTCATCAAGGATGCCAGTAAAACTGGTCAGTATAGCTTAGATAACGCGAAGAGGAAATAGGAATCGTAAAGATAACTGTAAAGCTGGTTCACTCTTAGGCGCCGTTTTGTTGGATTTTTTTGTACTGACCGATTTTTTACTTGTATACGGACATGTATCATAATAGAATCGGGAATAAATGAAAACAGCTTCAGTAATGTAGGAAGTTGCAATACAGCTCCATACGTCATCAATAAAAAGCTAATGTATCCGATAAAACGAACCATTTGTGAACCGGCTGATGGGATGTCGTGCCTATTTTAAATCTTGGTTTTGCGGGTAATTCAGCAAATATCTCGGTAAATCCAGGCCATCATTATTATTCCTTGATTCTAATATCGTAACTGTTGAAAAAAACATACCATAACTATAAAACAGTGATTTGACAAAATCAAAAGTTTCAAACATGAAAAACAAATAATTCTTGTATGTGTATGGTGTATTATTCAAAACGATAAATCACCCAAACTTAACACCAAGCAGTCGGAAATGATTAGCGGTATACATTAACAAGTGTACCTGGCTCACTCGGTCAAAGTGAACGTAACTCAAGAAATATAAAATAACATAGTAAGCTTTGTTCGCATGCAAGAAGACCATCAACATTAGTAATGGGCTATGGGCGTAATTCGTTCCTTCAGGCTCGCCCAACACGACACAATGTGCCTATCGACCTGAACATAGGTCACCTCTATTTTCTACAACATGATTTGTTGAATAAGGGGGCGAAAATTAATTTGTAATCGGTAATGAGGAAGTTTATTAGTCGCAGCGTGATGGTTTATAGCCTAAAACCTTCCTCGATGAATGGTCTCTTCAATACAAAAAGAATTTTTCAATTTGGACCAGTAGTTCCTGAGATTAGCGCGTTCAAACAAACTCTTCAGCTTTATATATTAGTATATATAGAGTATAGAAGTATAGATTCAACTCATCCGAATTTCCATAATTCTCATTTAAAAACTGTACCAAGCATATCTTTACGGTTCCCTGAATTATTTACTAAACTAAAACTCATTAAAAATACATATCTAGTAGATTTTAAGATTCTGTAAAAAAAACTTTAGCTTTGGATCGTTCCCAGAAATTTCTAATTAAAACTGTGGCTCTGCAAAGATTATAACGATATGTTTTTGCCTTTAATTAGCATGATAGGAACGCATATTATAAATGTATACGATATTTACGTTAACATTGTAATAAAAACTCCACGCTGTTAACGCAAGAATAGGAAAAGGAATGATTTCCATAAAATACTTAAAATACAGGTCAAAGATAACATATTGAGATTATAAAACGTTAGCTAATTTAGCTATGTTAATCCAAAGGTACTTTCAGAGGCTTCAGTCCTGACTCTCTACTATTTATTCTTTTTAGGGCTTAAAACCTTAGTGAAGAGATGGTTGTATAAAAGTAAAAAAAGTTATGCTCATACCCCGTTGTGGATCGTAGATTGCCGTTTGCAGCACAGCTAGGCGGGTAGAGGCATTGAGGGATAACGAGACCTAAAACTTTTGTGCGCTGTCTGAAAAAAACCATGATCACTTAGTGCTACTAATTAAAGGCCACCTAAGTAATATCGCTCATTAAAGTGAAGGCAATCGTTTACAATCATAGAAAAAAACCCGTCTAAAATTCTGCTATGCCGGCGACTTTGAACCATGACAGAAGACACGGCCGAAGTTCGAAAAGGATTTACCTATAATTTTGTTCCTTTATGTTTTCATATAAACTTTATATGTTTACTTTACGTTTCTTATTTATAGTTAGCGTAAATAATATATTGTTTATTTGATCAAACTATGAAATACGTTGCCGTGTCTTCTTAAATTCGGATAAAAGACGTAATGCTTTTTTGTACGAGTTTTTTGTAAATTTTAATGTGAGAAAACAAAGTCGTAAAAATAAAGGAACGTGTGCTGGAATATTGACATAAGAGCAGGAGAAATTCTATATAGTAAAGGATAGTTTAGGATTCCGAAACATATTATTATAATTATTTAAAGGATGTGAACATCGGCTTCTGTTTTAATATCTACTTTAACTTTACTTTTAAATTGTTACATATTTATTTGTCAGAGTATAAAATTGTACATAACACGTTTACAAATGTGTATTGAAAGCTTCGTAGGCGTAGGTATGTATTAAATATAACCCGAGTTAATGAATCGGTAGTTTATCTAATTACTTTGAATAATTGCCAACACAGCACGTGTTTTTCATAAACAAAGCGGCTGAATGATTCCGTGCAATCTTAATGAACACAGATTTTGCGACAAGACCTTCGTAGCTTGAGGAGCGAATAATTAATATAAATAATATAATTTATATCTATGTTCATAACATTGGTAGGTATTAAAAAATACGAAGTTTTATACTCAGACGTCAAGACGTCATGAATGATCGAAAACTTACATAAAAATGTTGTTAAAATTCGGAAAGCAAATTAAAAAGGCCTTATCAGGATTACTGCCTCATTATAATACGAAATTTCGTGACTCCATAAGTTTTGTTACCACATGAATAAACTAAAACTGATTGTATCGATGAAGCAGGTTTAATTTAGACGGTTATTGTAAAATGGCGTGCGAGTAGTTCGGGTGGTTTTCACCCCGACCCCGGACTTGCTGGGTTGATACCTGCGTCACCAAGACCGAGTAATTGATAAAGTTCCGCTTGATAACACTATTTCAACCCCTAATTATGTGACTTAGAAGTTATAACCTTATAACCAACCTACATGTATCCTCAAAATGATATTGCATGACTTCATTGCGTCATCGTGACGTTTGCCATTTACCGCCAAGTTTGAAGTAAAATTCTATGCCCATATTGGACTTATTTACGGTGCAAAGTAAAGACGAAACATTTAATATCACATTAGGACAGTCAACAAATGACGTAACATGTCACAACGAACAAATGTCGCCCTCGTTTATTGCAGCGACAACGAAAACGGTGCCAAATGCGTGCTCGCCATATTGAAAACATTGCATCGAAATATGGAGTAAAAATGTATTTGCTTTGTTATAAGAAAATCAAATACTTCAAGGTAGTACAAGCGACAGAGGAAACGAATGAGGTTTTGTATCAGAATAAATCTGAAGTACTTACAGTAATATTTTTAGACTCTATCTCTGACTCTGACCCCAGAAGACTAACAGCGGTAGAGCCACTTAAAAACTTGCGGAAGTGAGCTAATTTTTGACGAGCAAGATATTAATCAAGTATCTTTATACTTTCTTTTAAATACTCACCTTCCATTCTACCTTATCATTTCATTTGATGGCGATTAGACTGAAAAACATAAAGAAAATATCATCAGTAAAAGTAGTTTCATTTCAAATATAGTCATCTGTTATTTCAAAATATTATGATGTTTATGTGCATAGTCAATGGTAACTTGCTTGCAAATAGGCCAGTTACGCAAGAGAATTCACACAAAACGTTATAAAAGTCATGCAAGTTAGGGCAGTTATCGCGTGGTAACCCCACAACGCGCGCTACACGCTCTATCTACGATCGCACCCCTTAATCTCTTGATCCAATCAGAATCTGCGCAAGCTTCGACGAGGTTAGTGTTCAGGCGATAGAAAACTACCCACGATAGCATATACTGCACAAACTGTTATATCATCACTGTTAATCCAATTTTATGTGGTAGTGGGATTGGTTTTACTTACATCGCTGATTGCATTAAGGCTACTTTTTCTGGGTTTTAAAAAACCAGTCCAAGTTTTTTTTTTCTTTCAAAACGACTCCCGCACTAAGGAATTTAATCCTTGTATCGCGGGAGGTTTCACAAACATACAATTCACATGCACAAAGACACCCAATTTAATCCTTGTGTCACAGAGTGTTAACAAAAATCATATAAACGCTAATCCTATGCGGGCCTCGAAACGCGTCACTACGCTTTGTGTAGGTTTGGCGTCATGACCACAACCACTCGGCTATTCATGGATTACGAAAACTTTCAGTTTTTTTGCTTGCATTATTTTTTAATTTCAACAAGGAAATACTTAGGTCAACCTACTTAGTTGCAGCCAAGCCACAGGTGTCTAAATACCTTCTTCGTAAGCCCTACTGTCATTAAGACTAGGTACTAGCAACCTGCACATCTGGCACTCCTTGTAAAATTAAATACATTATACCTAAGCACAGCAAATATAAATTCCAAATGAACCCCGAATTAAGTAAAGGTAAAATTATTTTAGTTTATTAACCGGAATGAACGGTAATCTTAGTAAGCAACATAAAAATATATTGTGTACATAAGACTCCGTATCTTATAATAAAAGTTTATGAATGACGAGTCTCAGTTTATGGGCAAACATTGATAATTACAGTTATAATTAACAGGAGGTAATGTTGTAAAGGTGTAGGTACTGCTGACGTCACGACTTTAACGACTTCGCCAGCCACCGCGTTAATTAAGATTAAATGAGTTTAAGACCCTTTGTTAATTGTCACATAACATTTTGTTACGTATTATTTGGGCAATTCTAATGTTATATTAATAACACGGTAGCGGAATATACGTTTAATTACCCGTAAATCTTAATCTGAAGGCCTAAAATGGCTTTTGAATGTTATTTGGGTATGTGGAAACACATTACGAAGGAAAGTCGTTAAAACATGTTACTGTTCGCGTTTGTAGAGTTTTACACCTCAACATTATGTTTACTAAAATAATTGCTGTCGTCATTATGATATGGTCTGCCTAGAAACTACGTAAGACGGTTTTTTCAAATGGTTTTTTTTATACGGTTTGCGTAACTGGTTAAATGCCATCGAATCAGGTCATAAGTGTGTTAGGTACTCTTGCTGTGTACGATACCACTTCGGTTAGATGTTATCATAATTACATATTTTTTAAAGAAATTTTCATTACATTATTAAATATGCAACTATCAATCAAATCAGGCAGCCTAATCATGAAAATTATGTCGGTAATATTTTGGCTTAGTATTACCGGCTCAGTTAATTTTGTTCTAACGTCTTTTGGACACGCAGTTGTTCATTTTCTTTGCTTAAATTAGTTACTGTTAAAATAGTTCCTATAGCCGTAGCTGGTTTTATTTAGGGCGGCGGTGGGTGGTTAAACTATTACGGCGAATCGCAAAAAGGGGGCAAACACCATAAAACCAAGCCTTTTATGACTCAAATGTATTGGAATCTGGCTTTCGCCTAATAGGTTCGGAGTAACAAAAAGATTGCGGTTTCAATTGAGGATAGGTAGGTGTCTGCCTACATTCAACATACAATCTATTTATCTACAAAGCGTATTCATCGATATAAGTATAATCCGTTGCAATATTAGCGCAACGTGGTATTTAGTAATCTGAATTATATCATAAAAAATGTTATTGCTCAAAATAATACTACTTATATATCTTCCGAGGTAGACCTAGGCACCCTTAGGTATGATTTACGACTTTGAGGTGTTTGGATAGTCATGACTTTTTAAAACACAATGGGCGCCGGCAAACTGACGTGGCTGTACTTTTCATTAACTTTCTCGTACTAAAGCTAATCTCATTGATTGCAGGCAACGGTTTAATAGATGAGAACGACTTCATGCAGTGGGTGACGAAGATACAAGCAATACAAGGGCTAGACGTCACGACGAGCGGCGGCGACTCTGAGGAGGAGATCACAAGAGATCTACTCGCAGCATTTAAGTAAGTCTCATTTGAAATATAAGGCACATGTATACGATAATGCTAAGTGGCGTCATCAGGCCACTTACGAGTTATAGTCGATATGTACACTTCACATCGCCTCTTACCGACTTACCCGACTAAATGTGGGACCCATTGCACAGTGGTTCAGATTTTGTCAATCAAATCAGGTCAGTCAAGATTTAGATTTATCAGATTATGAGCATTTCTCCGCCGACCCAAAAAAAGAATCACTTTGGGTAACCCATAGATCATTGTTGAAACGGAGACCACTTCCTGAAGCAACCACAATTTTGTTAAACCCGATGAGCTAGATTGTCTTATGTAATACCCACCTACCTACAACTCCTACATAGTCAGTTATATCTATTTCGTAGGTAAGACTTAAATCTGTCATTTTCTGTTTAAACACGTTTCATAAACAGAGCATACATAAACAAATCGAGACAATAAATTATCGCCATCTTGTAATTTTGCATTCAATTGAGTCTTTGCCAAATGCACTTCTGGTGACAATGAACGCTATTTTGGAGGACCTAGACATTATTTTCTATAGTGCACACCGACTAAGCAAGCAATTTTAGTGACAAATCTCTATTTTGCATTAAAACCAAAGAATAAAGGAACCTACCCAGCCAAGTGGCATGCCCACAATAAAACGATTAATCAGAGCAATTTTCTATCGACGCTAATCAACAGTTATAATATATTTATTATTTAAAAGAGAACGAAGAAGATCAGAAGTTCCCAAACAGCAGCGCGGCTTACAAAACTGTAGCCCTATAGAGAAAATAACCCAAACGCAATAAACTAAAACGTACATCTACACATTACAGGGTCTTCGATCGCGACGACAACGGGTACATAACGCGGGACGAACTCCGATCAGCACTCGAGATGATCGGCGAACCGGTGACAGATGCACAGCTTAACCAAGTGCTGGCGCTCGGGGACATCGATCACGATGGCAGGATCGATTATGAAGGTACTGTTATAAGCCTTATTACAAGGCAATAGAGCCTAGCTCAGCTTTTCCTGTAGTGTAGTTTTCCATCACTGAAGTAGCTTATGGTGCATTTCACCCAGTGCACATAGGATAGAGAATTTAGTCGTTTGTCATTATTACCGAATTAACTGTCCTGGCTGGACTGGGAGATATTACATAATTTCAGAGTACTTCTTCCTCATAGCTTTTTTAGTACGATTGTCATCATTCCTTCATTCCCCCTTCTCTGTCATTTCGGAAACTCCCTCCCACGACCTATCCATCTTTCTTACTTTCTCTTCTTCCATACGTTTCCTTTTTAGCACATGTTAAAGGATAGCTCATAAGTGCATGAGTGAGTGATATCTACTACACGCAAGTCCAAAAATCCCTCAGAAGCGACACGCGATAATACCTCATACTTAGAAAGACCGTCTGGTGTCATGCTTACTCAAAAGCAAAAACAACCTATTCAACGAAAAGCCATCTAAATTCAAATCTCTTGTTGCAGAGTTTGTGAAGATGCTGTTGTAACGTGTACCTCGCTGAACAAGACCTCACTAGATTTAATGGTAGTGTTAAAGACATGCGGTCGTCGCCGAGTGTTCCTGATCTGATCCCGAGCGTCGGACATGTCGCAGCGTTACCTTGCCAGAGGCTTAAATACGATAGAATATATAATAATAATTCAATGCTGCACCTTTTTTTTCCAAACTTCTAAATAACCTAATAAAGCCCATTGGTGTTAACGCCGACCGTCCTGTGCCGCATTGAATGTGTTATAAAACTTGAGAACTGAGGCTCAAGAACTAACAAAAAGTTAAAACTTGCTTTCAGTACCGTTCGCGCCAATTTGCGTGTATTTTTTTTCCAAAGCTAATGGCATTGGTAACAAGCGACATAGATGTGGAAGTAGCAGTCGACAACTGTTGAAATTGTTGTAAATAGAAGTAATTTTGTAATTAATAAATCTAACATGTAATGTAGAAACTAATTTAGGGTATCGAAGTGATGTATAATTAAATGACTCTATATTTTGCATAGGTAATTTGTTTACACACGGCCTTATTGAACTCAAACAGTGATTTCGTGCCTAAAAGACATGTCAAGATAAAGCTTTACGTAATGCAACAGTTTAAACCATAAAATTGTATAATTAAGATACTTACCAACCTACTTATTAAATTATTTATTCATAAATAAATAAGGTTATGAACTAGTCAACATATTTGTTTTTTGAATAGGTACCGTTTTGAACCTAAGACCGTTACATAATTATTAATATTTTGATCTCTTTATCTATGTTATTCTTTTCGACAAGTATCTACCTGAAAACAATTTCCAAAATATTTTTTCTTTTCCCATCTTTGTTATGCCTAATATGCAAATACATGCTTACAATAATAATAAAATAATATTGTAATTTTATGGTTGTGAATGATAAGCTACATCGGAAATGTTATATTTACTTATGAATTACAGTGAAATGAGTACCAATTACCACGTATTTATTTTTGTTTAAATATGTCCCTTTTTTAATCGCCCGCGAATATATATTATACTAGCTTTTGCCCGCGACTTCGTTCGCGTGGAACAGTGACTTCCGGCAGATTTTTGGTTTTACTCACATAGTTCCCGATCTCGCGGGATTTTTGAGAAGCAACCAAGCTTAAAACTAAATAATTTAAAACGAACTTAGAATTACAGTTTTACTAAACAAAATAACTAAGTACTAATATTCGAGATCAAACCTACATCAAACAACGGAACCAATTTAGAATTTACGAAACAGGACCAATCCACATAAACGACCATACAACCGACAATACAATTTTACCACGACGGTACCGAAGCGCTCGGCCGATACCCAACCAAATGCGTGTAACGAAACCATAGCGCGATCTATTTCGATCCCAACGCCATCTATCGACCATAGTGACAACTCGGATTATTTATCTATACTCCGTTCGGGCATTTTCTTTGTACTAAAAGTAGTATTATATTTTTTATATGTTATTTTATAATTTTTTTCATACCTTTTTACTATTTATTTACTTTTTTCCGATGAATTAAAACAACATGAACCGAACTCGTGTAACGATCGACACCATTGCGCGTAGTACTAATAGAATTATCTATACTCCGTTAGAGCATTTTCTTTGTAGTAAAACTTTTATTATATTAATATTATTTTTTTTACACCTTTTTACTGTTTATTTACATTTTTCTGATGGATTTTCCGATGAATTAAAACAATAACATGAACCGAACACGTGTAATGACACCATTGCGCGATTAACGCCATCTATCTACGGAGCATAGGAACAGCTCGACATTTGACCAATAGATGGCACTATTATATAGTATGTCCGTAATAAATTTTATTTATTATTTTTATTTTTTGTAATAAAAACTATCCTATGTCCTTTCTCAAGTTTCAAACTATGTCTGTACCAAATTTCACACAAATCGGTTCAGTAGTTTAGGCGTGAAGAAAAGACAGACAGACAGAGTTACTTTCGCATTTATAATATTAGTTTGGATTAAGGGTTGCCAATGCACAGACTATAAAAAACCTGTATTTTTTTTTAATTTGAATTCGAATTGAATGCCACTTACTCTTCTTATTTGAACTATCCAGAGCCTATCTGCTAATAAAATGTCTGCTATAGAGAGCCTAACGCGAAAAGTACATGACCCGACCAATATCGTTATTAACTGCCCAGTTAAGTGTCTAAAGAGTGCGAAGAACCTAATACTGAACAATCCTAAGTTCCAAACTCCTGTTACAATAAGCCACGTAGGTACATGTATGTGGAATGAAATCAACCACTTAGTCTCTAAAGTGTTATTTATTTTAAGCAAACATAAGCCAGAATAAAAGATTTAAAATTAAAATTAAATAAAATCAAATAATAAACTATTTTAATCAATCCATTCCAGCTAAGAACTTGCCAAGAAAGTCGCAAGGCTTGGGCTCAATGCTTGGGTTCCAGTGCCTTATAATATGACCTTTTTGCTGCCATTGATGCGTGACTTCTTTTAATTCAATGTAACCCTGTAACCATTAGTTTTGTCAACATAAGTGATAAATATTCTAAGACATGCTTCTGATGACCACGCATCAGATCGATGGATCTCGATAGGCCTGTGGCTGAATTTGCGGTCTGCCTGACTGACTGCCACTACCCGATTTATGTTAGGTACTGCCATTTTGAAAGGGTTACTTCTGCAAGTCGTGTAGTAAGATGTCATATTATTACAACTGCGATATTATAACTATTAGAGGTGGCGATAGGCTCTCAGACCTAATTTTGAAAGTTTAGGAGGTAGTCTGTCCAGACGTAAGCCGATGATGAAACATTACCGAAAGATTTTAAATGATTGAATTGAAGTACCTTGATCACAAGCAGATCTATAATTCTTATATCGGTGATGCAGGCATGTTTATAGAAATACTCCCTCAGCTTCCAACGACAGTCCTCTTCATTTTTCTGAATGTCGTGATGTTTAACTAAGCGATCAAAGACAGGATAGGTAAACTATTATTATTATCCACAAATACCTGAATGTTATCACAATTAATGTATCTACCGACATAAAGGGTTACGTATTTATATCGTAGATGATGTGATTGAAGGCTTTCGACGATTTTAGATATGCGGAAAGAGAAGTAAGAAAGATACCAATTATACTATACATACCTTCAGCGTTCCTCTAATCTACGGTGCCCATAGCTGGGCAATCTCTCCCAAATCCTTCCACCTTAACCAATCCCGCGCCAATGCGAACCAGTCCTTTCGGTATATATTCGGTGCCGATTCGATTGGCTCAGAAAAATAATTATATTTGCACTGGCTAATTCAGAACTGAATTTGATTGCAAGTGAAGACTTTGAAGGGAAGCTAGTAGACAAAGTCTCTAAGCGCTAACGCTAACGAATCGGTGTAGGTAAGTCACACCATTTCTTCAAACGTATCGATATCTTTGCGATATCGATACGTTTAAAATATATATGTTTATATGCAAGTTTCATATGCTTCTGCGACGTAACATAAGCCTAGTTCGTCCAATGTATTGATGCTGGTACTCACTGATGTAGGGAATATATCGGTAAAACGCTCTGTATAGTCCAAGAGCTCGTCTTCGAGCTTCACAGAAGTCTGTGGACATCAAAGGCTTCACGGCTCTAGTTGCTGCTCGCTTTGTAGTCATTTTGAAATATTATAAAAAAAATAGTAGTTTCCACTGTCTACGCAGATGATTTAAAAATGACAGCACCTGGTGTCATAAAAAACAAAACAAGTGCAATTTTTGTTGTCTCTGTTAAAAAAAGTTTAGATATAATCAATTCTTTTTTAATTTATTGGCTAAGTTACTTTCTTAAAAACATTCTAAATAAATTGCCAACTAGAAGCGTCATTTCAGCAATTTGAATTATAGTAATTTTAGCTTGGAACCCAACCAAAACATAGCTTGAAAAAAGTTAGGTAGGTATGAGACATATTTATCTCCCTGTTATATTGTGACTGCTCGTGGGTCCATCATGTAGTATTTGCAGTACATTAATCTAAATTAAAACCACATTCACTTTGAACTGAATTGTCTATTTTTTACATTTGATTATAACTTAGATTCCGATGAGGCTATGTACAGATTTCTTTTTAAAATGTTCATTCATTAGCATTGAAGAATTTTGAAAGGAAATCTTTTGGTTTGGGTTCTTCCGTGGGCTTGAAATAGGTCATGATGTGTCCCTTTTGTTTCCACATGTTGACTGTTTCTTTGAGTTCCATCTGACCCTGTAAAAATAATAACACATTTATTAAAATATGTAACTGTATTTCCTCATTAATCTAGATTATCTAGATTTTTGTCATTATTGAAGAAACTGACTGTATCCGGAGACATTTTCTTGACCTTGTGGGATCAGATGTTTTCAGATATATACACTTTTCAATAAGTTATGACTTATTGAAAATGTCTTTAAAGAAAAAATGATATTTCTAACCTTAAATAGAAATACTCAGCCAAATATTTGTATAGTGTAGTGTATTTGTTAGTGTATAGTAACATCATGACTAAGTTTTCATATTATATGCCCTCAAATTTTTGGCTGTCCATACATGTTATAGCAGCAACAGAAATATATTATCTTTGAACATTTTAACTCTGGTATATTAGATGCAACCTGGTGAAAGACGTACAGACAGAGAGACGAGCCTCCCCGCGGTTAAGGAACCCTTAAAGATAGTATTATTATGTACCTTGATCACAAGTAGGTCAATAACCCTGATATCAGTGACATCTTTGTTCTTTAAGAACAACTCTTTTAGCTTAGCACAGCATTGTTCTTCAGACTTTGGAATATCATAGTCCTTCACTGAAAAGAAAAAATAGAATCATAGTCAATTTCTTTCTCCTACAAAATATGCAAAATAGCTTTGATAAATTGTCCAATAATTCCTAATGGTAGCTTATAATACCTGGAACAGCGGTGCACAATATAGCATAGTGGTTAGAAAGCCACTGTTTACTCGGTCTACAAAAATTGCAAGGTGCTAAACCATGTAATGTTTAGTATTGAATGTTCCATAATAAATTTAGAACTATTGATGATAACGGAAGATAGTATACTTTATTCTTAAAATATATAGGAGGAACTTGTTTCAGCACACAAAACACACAAAATGCAAATAGTTTACTGTTCAATTTATGAATTATTATTAATGTATATTTGGTTTTTATCAATTTACGCTATTCAGACATCAAAAACACAAAGTAACCTCACACATAAAGCGCAGAAGTAAACAGAACGAGGCTCTTATGATGACATAACAGGTTACTTACCGACGTAAGGAATCTGACGATACCAGGCCCTGTACAAGGCCAATACTCTGCGCTTAGCGTCTCCTTGGTTCAAAGAGAGGACAGCCCTGACGGTTTTTGAACCGACCTGAATCGATTGCCTCGCAGACATTATTTTATCTCAATAATATCTACTTCAGTCGCAATTTTCGTAATGTTTTGATTTGACGTGCTAAATTTGTCAGTGGTATGTCACTTTGACATTATTGATATGACAATGTTGCTATACCTAAAATTATGCTTAACTAATGCAGCCTGTTCAACATTTTTTAGTGTGGGGTCGACCAGAAAATGAATCTATAAACATATTTTAATACAGATTTATTCAGTTTTTATCCACACCATTTACAATCTTAAAGTCATAAACTTAAGTATTATTTATATAGAGTCAAATAGTAGTCATACTAAACATTAAACATTAAACAACAAAAACAATACTTTTTTGAAATAACCATTGAAAAAAAATACGCTACTTAAATTTACGTCACTCAGCAATAATTACAAACTTATATTTAACATGGAATACTTAGTTAAAACTAAAGTGGACAAATATTAACAGAACTGAACAAAAACAGGAACGAAATTGATGAAATTAGATGGGTATATGCCATTACGTGTCCAACGGACATGTTTTCGCTCCACATTTCGGGGTTAGGTCAGAGCTATACGGATTGATCAAATGTGTATCCTTCATACGGCCCGGCATGTATGTGAAAAAGATGTCTCTGAAAAACATATAAGTACCTAAATTATTACAAAAGCTGGTAAAGGGAAAGGATTCTACGTTCGGTGCGATTCGTGTTTTAAGGAAGGGGCCAGAAGAAACAGACTGCACACAGTACAAACAGTCAGGCAGCTTAGACAGATTAACTAAGTTAAAGTTGTTTATTTTAACTTACAGGAATGCTTTGCTTGGGTAGGCGTCATATTTCATTGTAGCCCACCAAAGGCGAGTTTGTTCACATTGTTTTCGTCGATTTCTGTCCACGAAATCTTCTAACAATATTTCAAACTGTAAAAAAGTAAAATTGATGATTTAAATTTACATCCATAAAATACAAATTCAGGGTACATTATTAAAAAAAAGATGTTATACCAATTTCTGTACTAATTTTCGATGTGACCATTTCATGTTTTCCAATTGCTTTAAAGTGAAGGGTATTCTAAATGCGCGAGCTCTGTGGTCCAAATGCTTTAAGTCAAGCCACCTTCGTTGGGACTTTAGTAGCATTCGTTCTACAATTAGAAATAAAAAGTTTTCAATATGTAAAATGTTGTTCGAGTAAGATCATTTGAAAGACAGTCTTACTATGTTGCTTCCCAGTTATTTTACCCTTAACCCGCTTTCTGACCCATTCTTGAAGACTGTTCAGCAGATTAGATTCCGGTAAATGTGGAGTCAGAAGAGGAGTATCCGTAAGATCAGCCATAAATGCCTAGAAAATATATTAGTAGGTAAATGAGGTTTGTTCCCGATCATCAATAGAAAAATATTAAAGTTATCTTACGGAGAGTAGCTCGCTTTCCTTCAGCCCAGATGCAGATATAGTTGGCGCTGATACCGTAGGCTGTGAATGAAAAACGTAACATTAACCGTGAACTGTAGGGAATCGATGAAAACGACACGTGACCAGATTTGTCGCTGCAATCGAGCGTCGATTGGCTGCACGCTGCACCTTTAGATGCTAGTACCTTTTATAGAGATTGTAAGAAAAACAAATTATGACATTAGAAGAAAACAGTTTTAACGAATTAAGCTACCAAAGTTGCAAAAAATATCATTATTCAATTTGTTGCGTTGATGTTACTCACGGTTGCTTCCTTTGATTTCAGCGCGTCTCTGAATGTGTCCCTGATAAAGTCTTCCATTGGGTCCATTTGGTAAATTTTCGCTGCATCAACCCAAAACGGTCCATGTCTTGTCGGTGGATAGAAATACTTTTCTGTAGATTTCTGAGATTCATGGTAGAAATCATACAAATGTCCGCATCGACATTTTGACTCCTTCAAATAGTCCATTACGACACCCTCCCTAAAAATAGTTTGAGTGATAAATATTCATTTTTCTTTTTATTTTTTTAAGATATCATTTATAGTTTAGCCATGTAAGTACCATTTAGTCATACAGTCGCATGTAATGTCGCATTTGTCCTCTATATCTCTAGGGTATTTCCAAAAGCCGATTATGCAAGTGACGGACTCTCCGTTCCGCGTGACTACTATGCCACCGTTGATTGGTATATACCCAGTTGGCAGCAAAGAAACATCTGTAAAAAAAAACGTCGAAATAATGATATAGACTTTCAATCTGCTGAGGAATTGCAAATTCAAGCACAGCTTTATCTGATATCGGTTTCAACAAACTATTTTAGTACTATGCATCTTCAAGAGAACTGAGTGATTAAAGAGTTAGAAAGAGACGTGAAAGAGTTGTACATTTAAGCGTTCTCAAAACATAGTCTTTTAGACAGCATGTTACAAAAGGGGAATAGCTCTTTGGGGGAGACCCATATCGAGCCATGTAAAAGGTCGATATAATGGTGAGAAAATAAGAATTACTGGCAAGTATGTAATGCGGTCTTCCTCCAGTAAACGAGACCCCGCTGATTAGGTACTGCACATTTTTGTAAGGTTCTTTGTACCGAGCTCTGGCTTTCTTCTTCAACATTCGTAGTTTATTTACGTAAGCGACCATCTTTGGATCCGTATTGCCTGGAAAAAGTATCTACTAATTTAAGTATTTATAGGTAGACAAGATAATTATAGGATTTTTTTTTATACATGGTTTTGAATGTTCAAATTATTAATGTTTTGTAGCATTCATCTACTCATTTATCATTACGATTAATTTATATTATATTACTTATATCAACTTTAATAAAAAAATCCTGATTGTTATTTTTTTCCTTTACAAAAGAAATGATTGAAAATTCAGTGATCTCTATTGGTACTTAGAAACTGGGCCCTAACTTATATAAAGATAGTTGATTAAAAACATACGCAAGGTACTCGGGGCTTCCCAGAATTTGTAATTACATATTCTCTCTTTTTGTTTCTCCTTTTTATTTCGTTCCTTGCGCTTTTCCAACTACAAAATAAAGAAAAGTGTCAATAATTTTGATGGTAAAATCAGAATTATAACTGCCCTTAACTTATACTCACAAAGCTGTCGTCATTGCATAAATCCGCATAGCTCTGTAATTACAGATTTATAAAAAAGTATATAATCATTATTGATGTATCGACAAAAATTCTTAATCGTTAAAAAAAGCGGCATCTACCTCTACTCTTGTTAAAATAAACAAACCCTGTATGTTGTTTTCGCAGATTTGCTCTATATATTGGGCAAATTATTAAGGAATGGCCCAAATCACAATCATCGTGATCTGACCAAGCAAGTCACGGTTGAACCTTCGGTCTACCACAGATACGGAAGCTCTACGAGATCTACAAATTTGAATGCTACCGTAATTAGGTATTAACTTACTTCATCACTTCGTAGTCTAAATTTGTAACCAAGAGGCAATGGTTTACTCCTCTGTTTGCTTTTATTAACGTAATTAGTACGAGTTACATACAATGGGACGTAAGTCTTTTGAAGGTATTCGCCATATTTGCAACTAGGTTGTGAGTTTCTCCGTTTTCCTAAAAACCATGGTTTTTTTTATATCCATAAATATCGGTGCAGTATAAATTACATAATTCCTACTAAATATAAGTAGTAGTACGGAAGGATTATATTAAACATTAGTAAGTCAATATTTTCGGATGAAAGTTGCAGTAATTTTAAAAAGACCTAAATGAGTAAGTTTTTGTGAATGCTTACTTTTCTTTGGAACTACTTCCTTCGGTTTATCAAAGTGCGTTAAATTTTCCAGCTTTTCAGTACATTCTTCCAAATCAATAAAAACTAAACAAGACATGAGAATCATGGCATTCATATCGTATTCTGTAAGAAATCATTACAAAAATATTTTTTCAATCAACATTAAATATTGAGTCAGTCCATAACTTGGAATAGATCAACTAAGTGATTTAGACCATTTTAAACACATAAGTCGATTAGATGATTAAATTAGATTAGGAAATAGGTGTCCATGAGGATCCCCCATGAGGTTTGCGCAGCGCCGGCGTTAGACGGCATGGGACATGGGTGACGCCGAAGGCCTGTTGCCAAATTTTCAGCTTCGAGGTGTGGAGCATACTAAATACTATTTGGTTGTGGATCAAAAAAATTCCTTTGGATATTTATAATTTATATGCTAATCCCTAAATGCTGAAGCGGTATTTTTTCCCGGGGTATCAATAACCATTCCACCGGAACTGGGTAGGTATAGGTACTTACTTGGGAGCAGTTCACTCGGCGACCTTTTATAAATAGCTTTATAAAGCGTCCATATAAAAACTCCAGGATCCTCAGAATACCTCATGGCATCCATTAACGTTTTTTTCGGAATCTTGAGTGTTATTCCCAAATCTGATAATGCTTGACGCATCCGCCGTGGTAGATCTTCTAACAAGTCTTGGTGGATATTCTGCTTTAAATGTACTAGAACATCTTTTTGAAACGATGATAGTTCGATGTACCAAGCTGGACCAGCTTCCTTCATTAGACGTTTTGTCTTTTTCCTTTCTGTTGAATTTTTAATTTTAGTTAGTAGGTAAGTAAGGCTCACGCTAAACATCGCTCTAGGCTTAGATATTAACTACAACTGTAAACCCATTATCTTTTAAAGCAGGACCGTTGTCGCCGTAAACTTGGAGAACTTACTGTCTGGGTAGTCACATAGGAAATGTCGACTCCAGCGTTCTCAAAAAAGACATGTAAAGGTCATTATATATCCTACTTACAGAGTAAATAATTTCATTTCTTTTTTCAGCAACGTTAAAGATCCTGCTTTATTTTTTTAATATGTTACAATTGCTTTATGTACATACGTGAAGTGATTCAGGTGATTGCAGGAGGTTCAGAATAATAACACCAGGTAGAAACTTTAACTATGGGTCAAATCTAAGGCATTGAAATATGTGTATAATATCTTACCTTCACAAAAATAATGATATCTTAAATCCTTTAGAAATCTCAGCCATCTGCCTGCTCTTTCGTTGTAGGGTTTGTTTTGAGCTACTCTATCCAGCATTTCCTTTTCCAAAATTACCCATATTGGGTCTTTTTTCTTGCCATAGATTGTCTAAAAAGAAAGTTTCACGATATAAGGTAGATTAGATACGCCTGTTTAACACGAGCAACAGCCTGCGGTGAGCAAGAGCGCCAAGAGCCCTCCCTGCTGAACTCTTTTTCAGAAATTGTGATTTCAACCACCACACTCGCTATTGTTGCCCTAAACTTCTGTAAGATTTAATAACACATGCGTACCAAGTAACTAGGAAAGAGAAACAGAAGTGATACAATAATAGTCTTGGTCTTGCAACACAATTCAAATTAATTGTATACCTGTCTTAAGTCATATCATTTTCTGAATAAACAAGTAGATACGCCACTGAGCACCTCATTTCACACTTCAAGCTTAGTAGCTTCAAGCTGTTTTTTTAATAACTTTTTTGATAAGCCTTTTTTTAGCTACGTATAAGTACAAGTTATGTGTATCGTATTAAGTGCCTTTATATTATATGTTTCGGAAAACGATAGGCAGCTGTTACCCACCTTTTTCTTGAGATATTGTTGAACTGTTGGCATTTTAAACTTCCCCATCTTGCTTAACTAATAATTTGTTGTTTAAACCAAAAATATTAGTTAATTATACTAAACAATTTTGACAAGGTGATTTACGTTCATTTTAAAAATTTACTCGTCAGAAATAGTTTTAAATTGGTTCCATCATTAAGTTGAAATGTGAAAATATTTTTTTTCAGGTTTTCGGGGCATGGAGTGGCCAAAGAGTTTTGATGCGAACGTTTTTTTTCTTTACCAGGATATAATAACTTCACCATTGCATTTCCATTCAAGTGAGATACTTCGTAATTACCTACCAATTTTTTTTTAATGCCGCGACACGGAACTTTCTGAATGGAATTCGTAGATTTCGGCAATGCTATGCTAAAACGAGACTAGGGTGATAAGTTAGTACTGTTAGCTGATATATCCACGTTGTGAAAAAGAATTAGAATAGGACCCCAAGACACAAAACAAAAAGTACTTATACCTTTAATTCCACCAACAAATGACTGGATGAAATAAATAAATTATGAATGGGTTTTACATTACCAGTCTGTCTAATGATACAACTCAAACCAGTTGCAAGTCTCATAGAAGAATCTTCTCCCAACCTATATTGCGGTTGGTACACATCTTCAAAATGTAATAACGCTTTGTTTGAATGTTTTGTCTAACAAGCTGATATTAGCTTTTCTATCATATAGGAAATGTATAGTTCTAGCATATAGTAGAACAGGTATACAAAAATTGAAAAGACTATATTTTAATAAGGGGTAATTTATTGTTCTCTAATCTTATTGCATTTATATACATATATTATACTAAATTTTTTTACTTAACATTAAATAATTTTAATCTTGTATACCTATAACTAGGTGTTTTTAATCTGTATATTTCTTGTCTTTTCTAATATTTCTTTGTAAGGCGGATTGATAGGGCTTTGGACTGGCTCTTTGTATTCATAAGATGTCTGTCCTTCAAGCAGCAGGGGGTATGATGTGTCAGAATCATAAGCACTCAAATCTCCACACGCATTAAAGGGAACAATTACTCTGTTGGGGCCCGTAAACTGATTGAAGTCACAGTATTTGTGATCTAAAAGTGGGTTAACCATATTTGGTATATAACCTTCAGGTGGTTGATAGTTTTTACACACAACAAATGCTTCTATACTTGAATTTCTCGAACTCCTTGGTTTAGAAACTGTGACATGTTCAAAGAATTGTTTCAATTGAGAATACAACAATGACACATCTTTTCCTCTAAATATTTTTGCTACAAACACACCACCATACTTCAAAACGTGAGTAGTTATATTAAGTGCTGCTAGCAATAACTGTGATTGCACATACTCGTCAATGTCATGCAGACCAGTTACATCTGGTGCCCCATCACAGACAACCAAATCTGCTTTAAGGCCTTCGAATTCCTGGATAATTGAATTTGCTGTAGACACTTTGGTAATATCGCCTTGTATTTGAATCACTCCAGGTAACGCAGCCATGGCTTGCAAGTCGACAGCAACAATTTTGACATCATCAACGTTTTGAGCATTCTGCCGTAGATTTTTAGTTAACACCTGACTCCAACTCCCAGGGGCAGCACATAGGTCGACTGCTCGAGTTACTCCTTTGAATATATTGTGTTCTTCATTGATTTGTAGTAATTTGAAGGCACTTCTAGCTCTCCATCCCTCCTCTTTAGCTAACCTATAATATATATCTCTTTTGTCTTTTGATGTCTTTCCCATTATTGGTGTTTGTTTTCAACTAATTATTTGCTTTAATCGTTAAGAAATTAATTGTTTATTATCAAAACTAAATAGGAAATTAATGGCACCACGCGCCGTATAATGACAATTTGTCAAATTCACATTCATTGAAAGATTGAATTCATTCACAAAATGACATTGACAGACAAAAGTAAATCTTAGACATAGATTATACACTCATACTGGTAATCTTAGCCACAGAACGCACTATGCAGATATGTACTTAGTACAGTCCAGTCATTTTTCCTAGCTCAGTTAAAGTAATAATTAAAGTTCCTCTCTATTTAATATATTTCAGTCCCGCGATATTGATGCTATCAATAAAACAGTTAATGGTTTCAGGATATTTGTAATTATAGAAGTTAGTTTCAATATTTGAATAAATAAATAAACATTCTGTTTGATTGGAGATTTTATTCCCATTGTGATATAAAAATAAATTACAATTTGAGACAATAGTGAAATATATACCGAATTTATCACCTACCGGGGAGGAGTGGTTAATGTAGAAAAATACGTTGAAATTGAGTCTTGAGTTCAAAGCCCGTAGCAGTCTTAACATTACCAGGATGACAGCCATGACAGAGAGATTTAATTGGCAGCTTGACAGCTGTTATCCATTACGATCTGCGTCTTCGTCTCTATCAGTATTTATTTATGTATGAATTGAAATGTATTGTCTGGTTCATAAGTTCGGCACAAAAGTCGACGGCGCAGCGCTATAAAAATAATTAAATTAATTTAACGTAATACCTAAAAAATTGGCACGTATAAAGACACAAGGAAAACAATACCCTGAGTATACGTAATAACATCACACTTTTGTGTGCGTCGCTAAAATTAAAAATTATAAAAAAATAAGTCTTTGTTTTGTCAGCAAAAATGGAATACTTTAGCGGCTCGAAGAAGTTATTATTATTTATATTAGAGGATTGGAAGTTACTCTTGTTTTTAACAACTCTGTTCGCATTATATTTTTACTATACGAAGAACTTCGACTTTTTCGAAAAGAAAGGGATTCCGTACAAAAAGCCAGTGATTTTCTTGGGCAATTTGGGTCCCAGACTTCGAGGGACCCAATCCTTCCACGATTTTCAATTAGAAGCATATAATTACTTCAAAGGAAATAGATATGGTGGTAAGTACTTTATTTTTACGAAACAAAGGTGATAAAGATAAAGCAGGTTTGTGGAGAGGATAGAGATAGAGGATATTCTTGACAAAACTTATGCTGTTGGTGTTTTAAAAACTCAACAATATCATAATAATTATTGACTACCCGAAAATTATGACTAACGAGTAACGCGTGATTTAATTTTTAATTAGGTATTTTGAAACAATTACAGAATATTATTACTATGTTTACTGCAAGATTTCCTTAAGGCTTTTCTTTTTTACAGGTCTCTTTGAAGGGAGAAGACCTATTCTAAGTCTTCTTGACCCTGATCTAATCAAAGTTGTTATGATAAGAGATTTTGATCATTTCACTGATAGAATATCATTGAACAGCAAAGAACCAAAATTTTGGAGCCGGTCACTGCTTAATTTAAAGGTAATTATTTTATTTACAATATTAAATTAAATTTGAAAAAAAAAATGATATACGAAATATATTTTCTTTCTTGTTAGGGTGCAGAATGGAAAGGTGTAAGAAGCACATTAACACCAGTTTTCAGTTCCTCTCGTCTAAGAAATATGCTGCCTCTTATTCAATACTGTTCAAATCAAATGGTTGACTTTTTAAAGCAATATGGTAAGCATATACATATCAAGTTAATATAAAGGTTATTGGAACAAAAGGGTTGGCATAGTGACCTATCAATAATTATCAGTATAGTATAAAGTAATAAATATTTATAAATTACTTGACAAATTGAAGTAAATAGGTCTGTAATTAAATGTACTGATTGCATCAGACATGTAACATGGCAATATGTAACACCATGTTTTATATTAGGCTTTGTCTAAGCCAGAAGAGCTAGAGGGGTAATGACATTTAACATGACATGGCAAAATTGCAATCATTCTTAAGTTACTTGTATTCTAAATAAAAAACGGATGCGATATTTATAAATGTTCGCCGGAGTTGCGACAGTGATAAAAAAATAAATACTCTTTTGCAGTTCAAAATAATCCTTTAATAATATCGTAATTACAACAGCATAGACCATTATACCCAGCATGACGTCAGGATATAGTGGTCGCCCTGTATTACACGTTCGAGATAAGCCTAGACGCGCACTAGGACTATTTTGTACTAGATGACGGATATTCGCTGCACCGTTATACCATTCCATATAATCTTTGGAACAAAGCGACGCAATGACATATCAAAGCAATCAAATGAATTGATCCTAGTTTTTGCGCATTCGGCAAAATCTCAGCAGTAAAAATGCATCAATGAATTTAAAAATAATACATTTATTTTGTTGCCATACTTCGGTACGACATTAGGCCGCAGGAGATATCACCGCGGTCAAAAATATCGCAGTCCGCGCCTTTTTCAGCCAATCCGGACTCTCCGGACTCGAGAAAGACTGAGGAAGGCGGAGAGGTGTGCCGGTCTCTAACCGGCTACACCACCGTAGTAATTAACACTTTCCCTATTTTATGAATCACGGAAACGCGATTCAATGCGTTGCGATGCGGCACCATAGAAACAGGAAAGCTCCTTTCTAAGAAACCACAACTTTGAGTCAAAGTTCCCACCTAGCCTAAACTTGGGACGAAGAGATTATTTCATTATCGCGTTAAGTAACATTGTATCTTACATCACATGACACGGATGAGTGATGTAACGATGCTTAAGCGAGCGAATGCGGAATAAAACGATGATGCATAAAGATTAGGTCGATTTGAGATGCATTTTAGAATCAATACTATATTTATTTAACTTTCTCTTTGATATTGGTAGGTTTTATGATAGTACTTTCATTATCTTACAGACAAAAAAGACGTTGAGATGAAGAAGACTATAGGGCACTTCACGTTAGAAGTAATTGGAACATGTGCTTTTGGAATAAAATCAGATTCCTTGACCGATGAAAACGCACATTTTTTCACCGTAAGTAATACCTACATACAAAAATATACGAATATTTACTGAAATAACGTCGCATTCATCAACCTTATCATTTAATTACCTTTTTTGTTTAAAAATATATTTTTCACAATGCATAGGTTATACTTTAGATTAAAAATTATCTCAGAATACAAAAAAGTTCAATCAAAGACCCCTAACAACTGATATTTGCAAGTGACAATAAAATTTTAATTGGATTTTATATTATACCTACCTCAAAATTTAAAAAAAAATGTTTATTTTGGAGTATGTGTCCAACTCTCTTTATCTAGACCTCTTACATAAGTAAAGCAAAACTCAAATTATGAAGATGTTGATTAAAAAATAGTATTCTATTTTTTCAGGTGGCTGAAAAGTACGATTATATGCCTTTGCACAAAAGATTGCTGTTATTCTTCTTCCTGATATTCATGCCACAATTGATAAAGTTTCTGAACTTCTCTTTTTTGAACCTGGACTCTGCAAAAGAGATGGTAAGGATCTTGAAAGCGGCGAAGGCTGAACGAAGAAAGTCGGGAGCAAAGTAAGTTGTTAAGAATAAGAAGATTTATACATACAAATATTTTTCAACTATTAAAGTGACTACATTAAGTGGTCTCAAGACCTTTCCCATTGATATAATTGAACAATAAGTGGACATCCTTACTAAGAATAGTTGAACGACACTTAAGCCCCTAGGTGTCGTTGCCCGTCGTTACGCCCGTTTCAACCAACTGCTATCATCCCACCACGTTGATTTAAGTTTCAGTGCACTGCTTTTACATCTATGAATTAATATTAAAATAACGCGTTTTCAGACAAAACGACTTCCTCCAAATTCTAATTGATTTTTCCGATAAAGAGAAATCAGAGTCGGGGAAAACGAAAGCTGATATTCGTAAGTATAGCATTCAGGTACCTCTATATAAAACAAACTTGCTACTTATCTGCTTCGTATTATGTGCACAACGATAAGACCGGACTCCTTGTTTATTTAAACTGTACCTATCGGTAAAGCAAATGATAGATGAATGTTAAATAGAATATGTCACACAATATTGCATTACAGTTCTAATGAGTGCAAAATGCACAATTCTAAATTGTTTTGACGTTGTATTATCTCTGTGTATGAATTAGATATGTATGTCATTATGATAACGTTTATTGTATAGTGTACATACTACCCGTGAGATCTCGTGTCTGTCATTGACCTGATTTCAAGACAATCACTCCATTCCCACTAGGTAAATTAGGAAAGATTTAATCTTAAATAACCTTGTGGTTGGATGGGAAAGAGTAGATTTAATTATTTCATTGTTAAGAAACACAAACGGGCTGTAATCTCCCTGCCTTTCTATTTCTTATGTTTTTTCTTTATTTCGAACTGGATTGCCATTCTACTCGGTACAAAAAATATATTATTAAGTTACTTAAAACAAAGTTGTTTCTATATATATCGATGTAGGTCAATACACTTCTCAAGCAGATGTGAAATATTACGAATCGTACACGTGTGTTGTATGTAGACAGTCGCACACAAATAAGCTTTAATATAAGATTTATTACAGAGTTTATTGTCCTAACGAATGGTAAAACATAAAACTTGAAAGTATTATGTATATTCGAATTCATACGTACATATATCGCCCCAAATATTTTTATACTACTTGAAGACCAAAAATATGTGCTCAATAAAATTTGTGCCTTATTTTTACTGAGTAAATGCCGTCACATGTTGTTGAGTTTAATATAGGTCACATTTTTTTTTAAGTATTTTTTTAAAGCTTGACAAAGGGTATATTTGAATTCCACTTTACGTACCTACGATATATCCTTGGTTGCGTTCAGTAACCTTTTGATGACTTATTTGACATTAAGCCTTGAATAAATATTAATAGCTTATAAATTGTGCCTTACAGATCTCGATGATGACACCATTGATGCGCAATGCTTATTGTTCCTGATCGCCGGGTACGAGACATCTAGCACTCTCTTATCCTTCGCTATCCACGTCATGGCTACCAAACCGGAGTTACAGGAGAAACTCCGGGCTCATATTAAGGAAATGACTGAAGGAAAAGAAGTGGATTACGACCTCCTTGCTCAATTACATTATCTGGAAGGATTTTTACTAGGTAAATAGTGTAAATACCTCTTCCTTTAACTGTTAACTGCTGTCCTTTGACTGTTAGATCCTCTCATACCCCGGCGAGCGCGTTGCTCCTAAACAAGCTGTGGCCTAGTTGACGACAAGCCCTAATTGCCCCCACTCTAGCACATTCGATGACCTAATACATGTGAATGATGTCACCTTTTAACTGTTCATTGCCTGCCTTTTAAGGCACAAAAACTTATCGAGACGAAAATATTGAGGATACACCTAATAAATGCATGTGGTCCAGAATCAGTTAATTAATAATTATCTTCTTTAAAAAAATACATATGTAGCTATTAGTAAGGGTTGGCACATATCTAACTCAAAGAGAATGCGCTAGTCAATAGTGCGTGAGTTCGAATGATTAAATTATCTACAATCTATCTGTTTCCTTAAATTTTATACATTACTAACTGTAACTCGCTACTTTGCCTGCCTGGATGTCGGTTATAGCTGCAAAAAAAATAACCCCCTGACGAAGTTGTATAGCAGCCAGAGTTAAAACATAACCCTCCTGTAACGAAGCTGGATAGTATCCTGTGTTAATCTAAGGTGCTAGCTCCATATCAAAGTGCATCGAAATCGGTTCAGCCGTTTAAGAACTTCTACATGAAACAGTAACAAGCATACTACACACGCACTAGCATACTATCGAATTTTTAATCATAATTTTAGTGTAACATTGGCCTGGTTTGGTGTTATACCTACCATTAATTTTCCGTGAGATATGTAGCAACCCTAAATGCTAACCTTTAACATTGACTTTAAAGCTGATAAAAATATGATGAACTCTGGTTGCAGAGATAATCGTAATGACCTCGATTATTTGTATTTAGAAACATTATTTGTTATCGGCACATTTTTTTTGTTGGTGTATATGTTTATTGTTTCAGTGCAGCCAATTATAAATTATCTTTCCACCTACTCCTCTATTTTTATTCATGATGCCGTCAGTATTACTTATAACATTTTTTTTTCAATAACGGCAAAGCAAATTTCAGTATAGGGTAAATATTGTAAATGGCATTTTATGTACTAGGTGCAAAAAATTAAACCATCTCTCTTACGCATGATTAATTTTGGTAGTTTTTATTACCGTTTTACATGGAAGTTCACGTACAGTTCTAAAACTAAGTTTCTTTTTTCAGAAACGTTACGCGTTTATCCACCACTAGCCCGTGTGGATAGAGTTTGCACGAAGCCATACGTTATACCTGGAACTAACATCACGCTGAGCCCTGGCAACGTGGTCGCCATACCTTTGTACGGTATCCATATGGACCCTGAATACTACCCAGAGCCGCAAGAGTTCCGCCCAGAGAGATTCATGAATGAAGACAAGAAGGACAGAGCTTCACATTTATATTTAGCCTTTGGTGCAGGACCTAGGAATTGCATTGGTATGTACTTCATCAGTACTGTTAAAGTAGCATTGTTGCGAGAGACGGCGTTGCGCGTAGTATTGCCCCTTGATACATTGTGTTTAGACGCCCTCTGACTGCTATACCCGAAAGTCGTGGTTTCGATTCCCGCCCAGAACCAATGTTTGTGTGATGACCACGATCATTTATTCTGTGTTTGGGTGTAATTTACTATAAAATATAGGTACATATTTAGAAATATATAAATACGTTTATCAGTTGTTAGAATACAAGTTTTGCTTGCGTTGTGTAAAAGTTGTGGGTTATTAACTACAGAGTTTACAACAGTAAACTTAATAATCAAAACCCAATAATTCACCTACCGTTACTTTAAAACTTTGGTTATGGGTTGGAGATATCGACGTACATTTACTGATTTTACAGGCATTTAAAGAAGTTGTGTTATATGTTTGTGTTATGTTTTATTGCTGGAATTTGATTTCGTTATTATTATCTATTGCAGGTCTACGCTTCGCCATGCTGTCGGCAAAATTAGCGATGGTTGAGCTCTTAAAGAACTTTAAGTTTTCGGCCTGCGAGAAAACTGTGGACCCAATACAGTTTGACAAGAGATCGCTGTTGCTCAAAGCCCAAGGTGGCTTGTGGGTTCACATTGAATCGTTGTAAGGCAAAATATACCGTTTGGGTATAATTTTAAAATGCATAATAAGTAAGTAGCTCGAATGCACGACATTATAAACTGTCAACTTTAAAAATACTCGATAGTTACCAGTGTTTAAAGTACAAATGATTGAAAGTATTGCTGTTCCTAATATGTTCAAGTATAATTCAGAGTTTAATATTATATAATGATTTGTTTGATAATGTGCATTTGATAACTTATACATGTGAATAGATTAATGAGAACCTTTTCGGGTAGGTAATTTACAATCTAACCTACCAATTCATAGTAATTTTGAAAAAATACCAGTATTATTTTGATTTTAGGTAACTAAAAAAAATGGATAGTAATGAAATTAAATTAACGACATGTATTGGAATATTTTTTGAAGTATTATTAAATAAGGCGTAAATTAAAAATTATTCTGTAGCCTTATTCATTAGATGATGGTATCAGAATTAAACTCAAAATATAAATGAGATTAACGAAAAGGTTTTATTTTATTAGTCGTGGAATCACGACATTTAAATACGGTAATATGCATAAGCTTTTATTTTTCATTTATAAGGTTATGGTAGTTTTATAAATGCCGCTATAAAGAATCCTATAGACTCCTTGTATAAGGTGTCTACTGGCCTTAGATCGTCAATTTCTGGTCCAAACCGCTGTACCAGTGATCTGTAAACAAAATATCCACAATAATGTGATAACAAAGTGCTGTGGAGAATAAAGAGTACAACAAATATTTAAAGCTTATTTAAATGATGCGAGAAATATCGTGCGAGCTACAACCTATTGTAGAACTACAAACAATTGTTATAAAAAATGGTGTTTTTATCCATAGCCGACTAAGAATCCCGACTTCCGCAATATCCTTGCATCATCTAGATCAACTTTAACGCAACAATATTCTTGCCAGTAATTTATATTTTGTAAAATTATCTAAAATAAAGATTTATATAATTACCTTTGTTCATCATTGAGACCCCTGTTAGGCAACCCTGGACCACCCAAAAGAGGTTCTGCTGGTATTAACTTTAAAGATGGAAACTTGTCAAGTGCCCAAGCTACCATCCCTTCATTTTCACTTTCTGTAATAGTACATGTACTGTAAACCAGTTTTCCGCCAACTTTTAACACTTTTACTGCCTGTAAAAGAAATAAGTGAAGTTGTGATCAATAAAAACAACATGTAATGATAATAAGCAAAGTTACAAGAGAATTTACATAGCCAAATAATCAAAACACATTTGGCCCATTCTACTACAGAGGCTGGCAACTAGTGGATACATAACTTTCTTATACATATTTATTTTACACTTACTTCTGCTATTAGTTTTCTCTGAATACATTTAAAGGACCCAACCATCTTTGGCGTCATTTTGTTCATAAGTTGGGGCCGTTGGCCCAATCCACTGCAAGGCGCGTCTAGTAGCACTTTATCAAAACTATTTGGCGGGAAAGGTGGCCCATTATTTATACCAGTGCTTTCTTCTGAGCAACATTTGGTTGAATCATAGGCATAAGAAGTAACACAAGAAATGCCTTGCAAATCACAATTTTCTTTGATTTTTGCTGTCCTCTGAGGAGTTTTATCTACTGCTATAATAATTGCCTGTAAAGATAATAGATAATATAGTAGTGTGTTAAGAATAAAATGTAAACAAAATAAGGAAAAACTGCGGCATGCAACACCAAAATATGCTTTTCAGGGTGGAAGAATGGTAGGAAAGTCTTAGCCCTGCAGTGGGACATGATAGCTAAAGAAAAAACAGCTTGATTACTAACTTGGTCTTTTGACATTTCAGCCAAATGTGTAGTTTTATTACCAGGTGCTGCACACATGTCCAGAATTATCTCATTAGGTTTAGCATCCATTACCCACCCACAGACAATGGAAGGTAGGTTCTGTAGGAGCACTTCTCCTTTGGGAAATAATGTTTCATTGACTACAGGTAATTTTGATGCTGGTAGGACAGTATGAATTGCTATTCCACTAAAACAAAATAAGTTATAAATAAGTGTCATTATAATGTGGTGATCTGATTTATGAACAGGTTGTAGGCTGCTTTATATTACTTATATAAAAATAACTACTGTTAATTCTCACCTGGGTTGGACTCCCTTATCATATAACTGTGGTCTTAACATTTTCAAGTATCCCGTCCCTACATACTGTTTTCTACCTTCATATTGTATTTTAAGACCTCTTTTGCAATGGCCTTCCAGGTCTCCATAAATATCTACTCTTTCTTCTAGTGTGCAATCTGAAATGTAATCACATAATTAAGTTACAGTTTTGTTTGGAAATTGATCAACAGCTAAACAAACAAGTTATTAATATTATATGACATTTAATTTATAAGGGTTCTTTTTAAAACTACTTTTAGGTATTTATTATAGTGTTGCAGGGGTGTCACAAACATTCAAGTCACATACACAAAGACATCCAAACTATACAGACATTCATGGATAAAATAATAAATATTATAAGGTATTCACAATTCCTTCCCAAAAATTTCAAAATCACTATTACACACATCACAGTATTTTACTCTCAGGATACCAACAAAAATAAACTTACTAACAGGAAGACCAAGAACTCCAGGTGCAAAAACATGAGCTCCCCTCAACACGGCTGCAGCACAGGCTGCATCCACAATCACATCCATCCCAGTTTTCTCTACTGTTACTTCATCTGACCATTGCTCAAGTACAAGGCAATCAGGTCTGACAAAGTAATATCTTGGGATTTGGCTTGCTCCTAGCTCTTTGCTTTGCTGAAATGTTTAACATCCGAGGCTGTAACTGTGACCTAGTCATATATTTTTAATTTGTTACTACAATTGATTTTATAACATTGATATTTTAGACTAATAATAAAAAGTCTAAATAAAAAACATACTTACAGACTTAAGAAATTCCTCTAATATACTTTTATCGAAGGTTTTCAATGCATTTATTCTAAATGTTGTGTACTTTGGGGGTTGCGATAACCAAAGTTTTAATTCGTTACATTCTATAACTTCCATGTTTTCACTGCTATTCAAAATTATTGTACGTGTAAATTAATATATAACATATTAGGTACTAACAATCAAAATTAAAATCTTGATGAAAATTGAAATTGTTTGCGTTATATAGGTTATGCCGTTTATAACTCATTGAAGTAAATAAATAAATGTATGGTTCAATAACCGATTATTCAACGTAATTTGATTATTTTATTTTAGAAACCATGTCTTATTCAACAAAATTCGAAATTGCAACTTATTGGGAAACAGTTATTATCCTGATTCACGCACCGACACCAGTAATGTTTACATCGCAATATTTACGTCGACATCCGTGACATTGACGTTTCTGTTAAGCCAGTACACACAATATCGGCACAACTTTACTGTAAATTTTTAATTACAGTCATTTTAGTATGAGTTGTAAAAATAAACTTTTGTCGTACGGTTCCGGGTGATCATAATGCTGGAGTCAAATGATTAAATTGCATTTCTTCTTAAACTTATTGACTAATAAGTTTTGCTGTTGCTTATCTTGCTGTAATTTCGAAATAGCTTCGACAGTATTTTTTAAACTGCCTACGAGTACATTTAAGACTTTTGTTAATAAAAACATTTCAAGAAAAGTTGCTTTATTTTTCTGTATATGATGTATACTTGGTTACTAAAAGCTTCCTTTATGCTGAACAAAAACTTAATCCCGTTAAACTGGTATCATTCAATCTTCTGCTTGTTAAAATACTAGATAAGTTTAAACTTTAAAACATTAGAAGAAAGACGACAGTATTCGCCTGCAAATTAGGCCTCCACATAATTTTAAAGTGGTTTTCCACTTCTTAACATCATCTAGCCTTTCATGAATCATAAGTGGATATGATGGAAGAAACACCGTGGCCACGCCACGTCAGCATTTAATAAACCCGATGGTATTACTCATGTATAATATTCAATAAAAGAGGAAAATGACTACCATTTGGCTACAGGATCTTGTAACTGAGGCGCATATAATACGAAAGAAGTGCTTATCACGCGAATTTTAAATTAATTGTTATCTAACGTATAGGACTCAAGAGCGTAGTGTGTCGTTTGTTGCGGTTTACCAAGTAGGTATTAATTAAGAGTGTTTCAATAAAACGATATTGTCACTACTTATTCCTTTAAAATTATAAGTCCATTATACTTAATTTACAGTAATAAACAATTAAAGACAGACGTGAAGTTATCGTGTATTTAAAATATTTTTTTATTGTGTCTGGCCACTTTTTTCCAATACGTGGCATAGGCACGAACAACTTCCACGTTCGCCGCCATTTTGACATCGAGCGAATTGTATAGAATCCACTGAAATAAAGCTTTTTTTCTTGATTGTGTTAAAATTGGCATCAGAAAGTGTAAGTTTTCCATTTGTTTGTTCCTATTAATCATTATTGGTATTGGAATATCGAAAAAACTCCGTAAGTTACGATTTGTATACTTTACAAACCGAGGGTGGTGACCGCAGTTAAGACCAACAGCGGTGTCGGGCAATCTTTGTTGTAAATTACCCTTGTTGAACGATGCAAGCGTAGCTAGTGCCTATTCTTTAGTCGTGTATATTTAATTATTTCGTTTTATCAAAGTATTTTGTAGTTGCAATTTACTACGTAAGAAAACATTCTACGTCAAATTTCAGTAAGGCCTGCCATGTCATTATCATTGATTGAAATAACGTGCAGACTTGACGGATGACTCAGTACGATTATGTTAAGTTTCTAATAAATGTTTGTTATTCCAGACTAATCGCAAAACTTCAAAATGGGGAATATGTTTGCGAATTTATTTAAAGGCCTATTTGGCAAAAAAGAAATGAGAATATTGATGGTCGGTTTGGATGCGGCTGGTAAAACCACAATCCTATACAAACTTAAATTAGGCGAAATTGTCACGACGATTCCAACTATTGGTGAGTATTCATTCATTAATCCGTTTTACTTTTTTATTTTGTCTTGAAAAGATAATCTAAAGTTACAAGAAAAAATCTCCACCAAGCAATATGTCATCATGATAAATGAAAAATGAAAACTAATGTTGTGCATGAACTTTATTGCCTCAAGAAATCATGTTATACCAAAAAAAAATAGTTCTAAGTATTTTTGTATCCATATGTTAAAAAAACAATCTGTGTAGATATACCATTTACTTAACAGATATGATTTCCATACTCTAAATAAGGAAATAGTATTCATGTTGATTTGATCTGTATTAAAAAATGATTGCCTAAAACATAATAAAGCTACAATGACTAATTGTTATCTAGCTTACTTAAGATTGATTTCATTTGTGATAAGTGATATTTATTAACTCAGAAAAAGGGATATGTCTACAAATTATAATCTAATTAGTATAAATACTAGCATTCTTAATTAAATTCCATAGCTGTAACTGTAGTGGATAACATGTTGAAAATCATTTTACAAAATGGATCAAATTTATGTTGTACACTGTTAAACAATTCAAATATGAAATTGCATGACAACCAATAAAAAAGTTTATTGAATCATTAAAAACACCATGAAAAACTATTGTTGCATAATGTACCAAGTTTCCACAATAAGTACTTTTCCCATACTTAAAACAAATGTAAATGAATGGTGGCAACAGTATTTTACAATTTTGTGTATGTGTGTGTGTCATCATTATGAAACTTGTTTTCAGGATTCAATGTGGAGACTGTAGAATACAAAAACATCAGTTTCACCGTGTGGGACGTCGGTGGTCAAGACAAAATCAGGCCGCTGT
This sequence comes from Trichoplusia ni, assembly GCF_003590095.1. NCBI lineage: Eukaryota > Metazoa > Arthropoda > Insecta > Lepidoptera > Noctuidae > Trichoplusia > Trichoplusia ni. The sequence continues at coordinate 2,469,284 of NC_039488.1, read as the reverse complement.
GGAGGCATTACTTCCAGAACACACAGGTCAGTGCTAATTCCCTTAAATTATTGTTTTTGTCTATATTTCAGCTATAAATCCTCAATCAGATTCAACATTCATTGCTATAGAAAAAAATGTCTATAATAATGTGATTTTATGGCAAGTGTAGGAGTGTTTGATTCAAGAATTACTGCAGTAATGTTAACCAATGTCAGGTATTAATACAAAATCTTGTTTATATAGAATAATAAAGTAAAGTATTAATATTCTAAATTTGCTTTATGTTATGTTACATATGAAATTAGCTATGGCAGGCATACTTCATAGGTTGGCAGTTCTCTGTGAGTCATAAGTTAACGTAGAACATGACAATGTGGCAGTTAGTATATATAATCTAGAGGTTCATTAGTAATAATACTGCATTCTTTCACAAAATTCAGTAAGCTTATTGAATTAACTGGCAGTATGTACACAATTGGTAATAATGGGTGTGGTCCCAAGTACATAGCTTATGCTGAATTGATTGATTTTTTTTTATTTAGTAAAAATATAGGTTAAATTACAATGTTTTATCAATTTATCTACAATGACAGAAAATGAATGTCACATGTGTGTCTCATGCTGTTTATAATCATACATTTGTGAAAGTAGGTCATTGTTTCTAACTTTAATACTTACAGATGATTTCACTTCTCTTATTGTTAAAGCCTAAAGCTTTCTATCTCATAAGATTTTAATGATACATATCCTTTTGATTTGTGTGTTCTTATTAAGAACTATTTTACTGCTTACATTTTTGAGGATGTATGTAGTTTGTTTTGAGTTATGGGACACCATTATCACACCACAATCATTTTTACTCAGGAGTGGATTGCTTTGTTGGGTAGGATGCTATGTTTTGTGTATGCATGTATGTGACTTTTATAGTTATCCATTTTAATATTTTGCAATATAGCAAACTTAGACATAGAATAAACTAAATTATGAAAAAAATCAGTAAAGTAGTGTAGTAACCCTAATTAGGTTAATTATTAATAAATTATGAATATCATTTTTATAGGTTTAATTATGAGTTTATGGCCATTTCACTTATTCACACATGACTCATTCATTAGTTAACAAATGTTTTATAGATAGTCCAACTGTAAAATTTTGTCACACTTTACACTACTTTTGCGTTATTTCTGCATCATAATTAACAATTACTGATTGAAAGGTTCTAATATTGTTTGGTAACTTAAAATTATTTATAGTCTAGATCAAACAAAAACTTCACATAGTAAGTCGTGTACTATTAACACACTAAATAATCATTGCAGTTATTTTGTTGTCTGTGTCGATTAGTAATTACGTAATTTATTAACTCATGTATTTAATTTTGTGCGTAGTTTATAGAATACGAATTACGACGTATGAATTAGCATACTGGAGTTGATAGGACGAATTTAAATTTACTTAGCTTCGTCTTAGACTTGTTTGCCTTGGCTTTTATTGTTTTGATAATAATTATTGAGCTTAGAAATATTACGATAAATTCGTTATTGCGATAAGAGTTATTTTCAACCAAATAGATTATCCGTGGCTCAGGCATATAAATATTAATTGATAAAAAATATCCAGGATCACTTTAATGGCTGCCCTGAAGGGCAAAGGGCAAAATTAATAAGTGGAAGAATTGATTTGTATGATAATTCATATAGTTATGTAAAATGCACTGCTCTTAAACTTTTTCATATTCAAACGTAAGTAGTATTCAAATTCACCATAAATGTGTGACGAATCGAAACTATGTATATAATAATACAGATTATGTTTTGTTCTGTTTCACATTCTGACAAAATTCGCAGAAATTTTATTATCAGATAATGGATAGGTATCGAGTTATATGTATGTGATAGTGTATGACTTGACTTGGTTATTTTAAAGCTTTACGGTTGACTTAAATATATTGTAATGAACTTTGTCCACAACTGGGCTAAAGTATTTGTGTAATCATAGATTAAACCAAGTTTTGTTGGGTATCAATTTATTGCTTCTCGAAAGTGTTGTAAAATAATTTCAAGATGGGCGGAATTATACTAGGTACAAATAAACTAATCTACTACTTCCAGCAATTTAATTTTCTCATATACATTATATTTATAAAGTCTTTATCATATACGGAAGTATTATCGTTAATCTTTTGAATGTTCCTGCCGTCAAGTAGTAGTGTGTAGAGGTACAATCGTCTCATACAAAATTCTATTCTATTGTGTTATTGTTTCAGGGTCTCATCTTTGTAGTAGACAGTAATGATCGAGAGCGTATTGGCGAGGCGCGCGAGGAGCTCATGCGAATGTTAAGTGAAGACGAACTACGGGATGCTGTACTTTTGATCTTTGCAAACAAACAGGTAACCCTATATTTTATAAAAGACTAGTATTTTTGTGTTAAACAACTTTACGTTTTTCTTAGCACATTTCCTCTGCTGATATTGGTGTAAATATTTGAAGGAGTACAATTATCACACTAAATGCTTTTTTGTGTTGCTAGGATCTGCCAAACGCAATGAATGCAGCTGAGATAACGGACAAGTTGGGACTGCATTCATTGCGCAACCGCAACTGGTACATTCAGGCGACGTGTGCCACTTCCGGAGACGGCCTCTACGAAGGCCTCGATTGGCTTTCCAACCAACTGAAGAACGCCAACCGCTAACCGCATGTGCGCTACCAACTCACAGACAAATCTGATTACTGAAAGAGACTATGGTTTAAGATATGTTAACTTTATTTGCTATTGAATATTGAATACAATGTATTATGTGAGTTAACCTGCGATGCATTACTGATATGCGTCGCCCGGTGACCGATCGAGCATCGCATTCACTCAGAACCACTTGCGTTCAAATGACGTATTAAATTAATTTTGGTATTTGAGTGGTAAGTGTACAAATAAACCATGCTACTTAGCGATGTGGTGTAAGGGTCCACTATATTTGAATGCGCTGTTTGATCGATCCCTGACGACGTCGAACAAAAAAATAGTGTGTAAAGACGATACAAAATTATTGCAGATTTGTTTTCAATATTAATAAATATACGAAGGAGCAAAACGGTGGTACCTAGACTCGCTGAATGATCGTGCATTGTGATGTGGATAGGTTTGTAGCTGACTCGTGATAAAGTGAATCACATCATAACATGTTTTATATGTATACTATGTGGAATAAGTTGTCGCAATAAAGTATTTAAAGTTAATTCACAATTGATGACTTTAATTATTTAGTTAATGATTAGTGACCTACAATATACATTACGTAGGTAGGTACATTTAGCAAACAGTATTCGGGAGCGTAGGTTCTATCGGTCACCGGGATGCGAGCAGGAGGGCAGAGCGTGCGCGGGCGCCGGTCGGCAACGCCGCTGCGGCCTATTCACATCGCTTTGTGGCTTTTACTTGTCGATATCCATTGTTTTTTCTGTATGATTGTCACCGGTTTTGTGCATCTAAGCGTAATTATCACCTGACCTATTATAACGATGGTAGTTTATTTTTATGAAGTTATCTAGGTAGTTTAAGCTGTTATGTATTTACATCCAAAACCCATTTCGTACAATTCTCGCTTATTCAAACGGCTCGTTGTGATTGACCTGCATTTACAGTCAACAGCTTCTCATGACGATCCGAGATTAATTTGTAATTTAGGTATAAATATGTATTAGATAAACGGTGTCATTTTGAGAAGTGTTTCCGCCTACAGGGAACAGTGCTCAGAATTTTCAGTGGTACATGCTCTACACAATTAATTGTAACTTAGCATTTTTATAATAATTTAGAAAAAAAAAATGTTGAATCGCAGTAACTATGTGGCAAGTGTGATGGAAGGAGGTTCTTTTTTATTTTTATGAGAAACAAGAAGTAATGAAAATGCGAATTGTGACATTCCGGTTTATCTTATGCTGTATTATGGAATAAAAATTATCCTCACGAATGTTTCATTTTTTGATTTAATACATTTACCACTCAACATCTGGCCGACGTGGGAAGCCAACTGTAATAAACCTTACTCATTCATTTTCATAAATACTATATTATTATGAACGTAATAAACACACAAAGTTACTTAAAAACAAGATCATTCATTTCAGTTGTTTTAGTTACGCTCATATTGGTAGCAAATATTTAATTTGTACTAAATATTTCAGATGACTTTTGTAGCCATAGTATTTAAGACAAATTTTTTAACACCTGACTTCTTCTCCCCATTCCTCGAAGTCATAACGCGTAAGATAACAGCAAATTGCCTTCCAGAAAAGTTGACTAAGGTATTTTAAAGTTTTGCTCAATTTCTGCCTTTCTCCCTATTTCTTCAAACATTTAATTGAAAGTCGCCTTTTTACACTAGCTTTTATCCAGCTTAGGCGTATGGGATGAGCAGAATTGCGAATGAGACGTTTTCAGATTGGCTTTCGACTTTAATGAACTCAACATTTCTAAATTTCCCTTAATTTTAAACATAAAATCGGCTTCCCAGCTACTCAGTGAAATTAATAGTCTTTTTTTGTCTTTGTCACATCAACAGAAATGCCAGCTTCGATGTTAATTTTCGCCCGTAAAGTTAATATAATTCGGCACACGCTTGTTCCCAGAGAAAGGTTTCTTGTTTATGGGCAACCGATATCTTATTTTTTCTAGGTTATCACTGGCAGGCAGCAGAGAAAATGTTTCAAAAAGTGAGCTACATAAACATTAGATACAGTTTTCGTTTATAAAAGTTTCGTTAATATGTGCATTTAATAGTTTATAGTTATTTATTCAATATCATTCAACAATTTACATTGTTTTTGATTTTCACATTAAATATAAAATTTAAAATTAGCATAGGAAATTATTTTTAAGTGAAAATTAATAATTTTTTAAGCACTTTTCCATTTTAATTTGATTTACTAAATTTTATTAAAAAGTGTAATTTGAATGTTACTGGAAAATATGAATAAAAAAATGTTAAAAACAATAATAAGGTATAAGTTGCTTACACGTACATTTGCTGCAGCAATTGTGCAAGGCACTTCAACTTTTATAATGCCTTTACAAACTTTATATTTGAAACATTACTTCATAATAAGTAGATATAATTAAATAATAATAATATTAACGTGTTGTACAATAATTGAAGACAACGTCTACGTCTATACGTCTTTGAAATTATTGTAAAAGGCGAACAAAAAAATAAAAAAGTATTCTTTGACGACATTACTTATCACAGTAGATCATCGATTCTCACTTAAATACGATACGCATTATTATGACGTTACGACCATTAATAGTTACCACATTGTGTAATGCAAGATAAAGGGAAACAGATGAGTAGGAGTTCTGCCTACTTAGTAAATATATTATTCAGTATAAAATTTCCATTTGTATACGTCAATAGTAATGCGATATATTGTGGAAGCTTTGTGTGGGTGGTATAGGCACTTAGAATTTATTGGACGGTAAACGCTTCGTAGCTGCGTAGTGCGTACTTCCGTAGCTCATAGCGTAGTGTATCGTAGCGAAGAACAATGTGGACAATAACCCTAAAGATATTGCGTAGATACAAAATTCATCCTACTTATATTATAATCGCGAAAGTTTGTATATATGGATGTATGGATGTTTGTAGCTCTCGCGCAAAAACCATTGATCGGGTTTAGACAGAACTTAGTAAACTGATAGTTTCTAATTAACACATAGGTTAGGAACATCCCGATTTTGTGCTCCCGTGCGATCATTTTAGTTTTGTTGCAGGCGTGCTCGCGGTCGCTAGCTAGTGCACAATTATTAAAAACGGTCAAGATTGTGCACATGTTGAGTAGTTATTTATTCTCTTCCATAGTTATAATTCATCGCATTGAACTGATATTTTGTGTTTTATACAAATCTTTAAACATTAGGACTATAAAAATTATGTAGGTAGGTACTGTAAGTAATGATATAGAATATTCAACAGTTCCTTTATAGGAAATCGTCAATAGGTAACTATACCTCTACCATGTGTTCCAGACAAAATTTTTTGAGGTTCATTAGGTTTTCATTAATTTTTAGGTAACATTGAGTTTTACCAGGTAGGCACTTAATTTACCGCGGAATACTAAGTATCTAAATTTGTTTTTTTTTTTTATGTTTTACGCATACCCTACTACATACATACATACTACTGTGCTCCAATACTGCTATTTACAATGGCCGATAAATAAAAGGAAATTAATTTTAATTTTATTATAATATATAGCTATAATTAATTAATAATTGGAGACTCAGTACGGGGCCAAACTCTGACGGTCAATACAATGATTTTCCAATGATTGTGTTGGCAAAATGCTTAGAAGAATACGAATAGTGTCAAATTTAATCAAATTTCCATTCATACATCGGCCATTGAAAAGTCTATTAAGCATTTTGCCAATACAATAATTGGAAGTTACTTGTGTTGACCTTGAGTATACCGTCCTGCACGGAATTTCCAATTATTGTGTAGAAAAATGCTTAAGAGAATAAGAAAATTGACATTCTAAGCCAAATTTCATTCATTCTTCGGTCGTTGTAAATAGCAGAATTGGCCCTGCTATGAAGCACGTTCGTAAATCAATTAAGAGAAATTGTTTATGACATAAACCAGTTTTTTTTGTATGGACTTTTAGATAACTGTACCTACCTATGGTATGTCTTATAACATGAAAAGGTATATTTATTTAGGTATACTTCTTATATTGGTACCTACCCCATGTATTTAATCTACCTGCCGATAATTGAAGTTAAATGTTGTGAGTTGTGATAAAACCATCTTAAAGAGATAAGTTTATGAACACTAACAATTTTTCCAATTAAATTTAAGATCAAAAAAAATCCCACGAGTGACGTATCTACATATTATATCATACTTTTCACTCTTCGATGAATTAAAATAGAAAGCTTTTTTTATTTGATACAAAAAATACCTAGATACTTACTAATAATGGTGAATGGTGGTTAAAAAATAGATTAAAGTAATCAGATATGCTAAAGATATTGTTCTTAAACTGAATTTATTCTTGTCGGTTAAAAACAAAAAAAAACAACACTGACATTAAATATTTGAATAATGAACTGTTATTAAAGTAGATTACCAAGACACATTCGGTTTTTTCTAGACTCACTGTCATGAAAAATTATGATCTAATATTATGCAATCCTAATCCAGTTACATTCGTAGTGATTAGCCTTGTACGATTATCCGTTGGTTTTAAATAACGATTTTGGCGCCATCGATAGTTCAGTAAATAATCCATTAGAAAAAATATAAACATCATCGATAAATTATCTTAGAAGATTTGAAATAGATTTTTTTATCCATACGTTGTCTCGTATACATACGTTTTTGAATACGCTCTCGTTTATATTTACGTACGTAGCGTGTTTGTGTGATTTCACGTCAACTTCACGCTACAGCCGTCATGAGGTCGTAATACTCATAATAATTATTTATAAATTCTCTCATCGGTTTTGACGTTAACACTTTTTACAGTAATTCTCTAGCATTGAGCTAAGTATTGATATTTCTGTTAATATTTGCCAAAGATATGAAATATTTATTATATGACTAGTTGGGCCCCATGCCAAATCCAGATCTGCACCAAGTAAATGTAAGTAATTTTGTAAATTCTTATGAATCTGTTAAACACGTCTGAATTAAGCGTATTTTGTCGCGGCGAGACAAAGCAATAACAATTTGCGTTTTTTTTATGACAGGCATTTAATTCCGTGGGCTCGTAAAATCAGGGATAACTCAATTCCCTTGTAAATTAAATCAGAAACAAAATAAATAACGAACGAATTATGTTTGACCTAAAATTAAATTATCGATAACTTTTGTAATTTAATTCGATAAATAATAATGAATATTAGTGTAGACGGCCGTAGCTACAACTAATAATAAATGTCGTTTTAATATAAAGACCGATGTTGATGACAAAAATTATTTCGCGTTTGAGAAATGCTTATAATGCTCATAAAAAATCTTTATGCCGACATTTCCCGCTTCTTGTAAAGCTTGTTGGGTTCACGTTGCCTAAAGATAAAGCGTTTGTATCTAGTAATTCACATTAACATTTAATCATTACTACATAAACAGAGCGACAAAACTAGCGATCAATATTCTTTTGGCTTCTACTCAGGCTAAAGATGTTCTATCGCATTTTTTAAATGTCTTGAATGCATAGACACATTTTTTATAAATTCGAATATATTTCTTGACTTGTTGACTATAAATTTTTACGTTTTAAACTAATGGCTCTACCACTTAAAAATTAGTTTTTGTTACTTTGATCCGGTTTTTTAAATAGTTTGGAAATTATATTAACAGTAAACGTATGCACGTTGCGTGTTTATAATTATACCCAGTATCCATAGGTTTATATTCCGGTACTGTTTCTTAACTTATAAAAGTAATGAAAGCAGTAGTAGGGATTAAGTTGTTATTATGATTGGTACTTGATAATGGTGTAGTGGAGTGGCGGGCGGCGCGCCGCGGCGACGGGCGGGGCGGGCGGATGACGGCGCTGCATTTTCCCCGCCCGCACCGCGCTATTGCCGCGTTTTCCACGAGGGGCGCGCCGGCCCCCTCGCCGCATCAGCCGGGAAATCGCGCGTCGTTCGTCTCAGTCCGGCTCAGCCGTCGCGCTACGACGACGCCTGCGAGTCGCGCGCTACGATCGCGAACCTGCGCTCGCTGCACCTACCGTACGAACACAGCGCGCGCGGCCAAAATAGTGAGCTCGTGGCCGGGAGCGCTCGGACCTGGTGAGATACAGTGTAGAGCGGCGCCATGCTGCTGGCGCTGGTGCTGCTGGCGCTGGCGGCGCCGGGCCCCGGAGGCGCGCGCCGCCACGCGCCCGACCTGCGCGAGGACGAGCCCGCGCGCCGCACCACCCGCCCCGCCGGTGAGTGCCCGCGGCGCACGCGCTGCCCCGCACACACCACATAGCACATAGCACGCGCTGCCAACGATACTGTCCGATGTAATTAAATGCACATCGATCTTCTCATCTGCCCAGCGTCAGCGCGCCGCCCGCCCGCGCCGCTCGGCCGCGGTGAGCGCGCGCACAGGGAAATAAGTGGCCGGCTATAGGCACGTGTGTTTATGTAAATAATTACATTCCGAGGTTTCCGCACCGGTCTCTGACTACTGGATCAATTAAAACGCACGTACGCATTAGTCTCACAGCGGGGACTAGCGTGCCGGTGGTGCTTAAAACTATTTATCAATATCTCGTCGTATCGTTATCAGTTGAGTCGATACTGCTTGGGCACTCGCGGATAATAAACACAATACCACGTGAGAGCGGTTGACTTTCGTCTCAACAATATCAACAAACCGAGAGAAATGTCGAGAGGTTCTATTTTAGGAGAATGATACAATAACTAATCTGTTATCGGACAGAGTCGCGTCGAAGGTAATCTCTTTAGTATTATAAACTGTCAAAATCTGAATATGCATATTTTCTGGTGGTTTAACGCTCACTAAACAGTTTGGAGGCAGGAAGGCTTAAAAAGCGTTCATCTTTGCTTGTAATAGAGTTTACGTTTGTTACATATTTAAATATCACCATTGTGAAATAACTAAAAAATATTATTTTACTCTCAAATGTCACGTTTTAAATAGATTCAAATTATGTAGACTTCCCAAACTGCACTCCAGAGAAAACTGAAAAGATTTTTTTAAAGTTGTGAATTCTAATAGAATGTAAAAACTTAACTTGAAAAAAGAAACGGCGCCAAAATATATTTTAATATCAAATACTGGTGAGAGCTTGAGTGCTTCTGTTTAAATTATAAAATCTAAAATATAAATATTCTTTTAAGTGCCAACTAAGTTGTACCCTAAATATAAAGCTATAACATCCGTAACCACTTAACAATAACTAATACATTAAAAGGTATTCTCGCAAAATAATTCGCAAGAAACGAATCAGCATGATAGTCCAATACATTGATTAATGTGATATAAACACGCCTGATCAAAATATAAAAAGGCTGCGTAGACCAGTTTTGATTGACAGCACTTGTTTTCGAACGTAGGCAATGTAGGTATCACCCAGGCATTGCGAAGGTCAGGTCCGCACCGACGAGGTCCAGTCACAAGACCCCTACCACGAGAAATGGCACTCGATTACTATTATATCCTACTAGTTTTCTGCAATTAAACGAAGTGGAAAATCCCGCTGCTTAAGTTCATGTATGATCTAATTATGTTGTTAGTTCAACAGACAGGTACAAACCGAGCTATCAATATCTTGTGATACAAATGTATTAATAGAAGGTTAATTTGGCCCACCCAATGCCCCTTATCACAATACAGTTTTATTAAGTTTTATTTGTGTTGTCTGTGTTGTTATATCATCGATACACGGAGCACATGTACATGAATATCAATGTCGTATGATTCTGCAATCTTATCTTATTGTATTATGACGATTGCCTCAAACGTACTAAAGATTTTATAATATGTTAGCTTAGGCCTTTATTTTATTACCCATTAATAAATCGTCTTATATTGTTATTGTTTATTGCTATATTTATGCATGTGCAAATCATTCAGATATTGCATAATACGTTAACTAAATTTAAATATATTTTTCCACAGTGCTGGTAACATGTCTTTATTTAATTTTATCGTCGCGTTGTATAACAATATAATTTCATAATGGATGTAAAATAATATTATCACATCTAATTAAGTGTTCGGCATTAACCTTGTGTCGCGTGTGATGTCATATTTTTTTATTATTTGAATAGACAGCAAGGACTGTTAAGTCCCGGTCGATGGCTAACGTGACTCACGGCCGACAGCTTTCATTCATTTTCCGGACGTGATAAAAGTTACAAATGTTTGCCAAGATTGTATTAAGAACTCTGCCAAAAATTGTATTACCGAGAAAAGAAAAAAGTTGTCTTCGTGTGTGATGTCTAGACAGCCAGCCGAGACAAGGCGTGACGTGACGGGAAATTTTGAGACCATTGTGGACACGTTGACAATCCTTTGACTAGTTTAATTTGGGGTCCCTCGTCGACTCAACAAGCTGTCTCTTAGAACTTTGTGGTAATTGCAGTGCATATACGATGTATACAGGTATGGTTAGTGATCTTTATTCGTCGTAAACGCGTGACGTGCGATGGCTGTGGGTGTCGGCTGAAAGGGCGTGCTAATTTCAGGTTTGAGGCTTGCGTAACTGTAGTACAAACGAAAACAACGCGGAACGACACCAATGCTCGTCACCTGACAAGTTCGGCTGTCACATTTGTGATTGATTGTGACGTGGTTTATCGTTATTATATTATCGATTGATACGCATATGTAGAGTCATGGAATCGTATCTTTACTGAACCTGAACACGTCACTTTAAGTATTTTCACTTTATAAACAGAATGCAAAACAAAAAATACAGGATGAGGAATAAGTCGATACGCCACGATCGTTCTTGGAAGTAGAGTTAGGGACAATAGGACCAATTTACGATTCAGGTATGATTTGCCTAAAAGGTTATTTATGTTATTCGACAGTAAAAAACACATCGTGTATCTTATAAAATATCATAATAAAACGTAATACCTAAATGCTTTAAGCGATACGGAGACAAAACTTATATAACCATGAAACAATGATGCAACTGAGATTGCTCAATTTATAACGTGCGATGCAATGTATGTATAATGAATATTATAATATTTATAACAAGTAAGGTTTTAGGACATATACAAAAATTTGAATTTCAAGTATCGAATCAATCAAATCTTCGAAAATGTCAAAACAAAGTGCATTATCGCAATTTAAAAAATAGAATATCTTATAATCTACCCATTTGTTAACATACCTACAATTTTACTAAATCTTAAGCTTAAAAAAAATGTACCTCATACGTAGGTCAAAAGACCTGTACCCCAATGCATCGAGAAACCGTTTTTACCTTAAATTCTTAACATTTTTTATTCAAACGAGCAACGGGAAGTCTCGAAACCCGCGGTTCGTTAATAAACGTGAAAACAAAAGTACTTCGCGCATTGTTATTTTTAACTCTATGATCTCTTATCGATCTGATCTTTTAACCCGTTGGCGGCACCGCATCAAAAATACTTTTTATGTACACTCGATAGCTTGTAGGTATAATGTTTGTTATTACTTCGGCTTTTGTCCAACTTGCTGATTGCTTTAAATGTGACGTCATTATGTTTATATTGTTTGTGCACATGTGAATTGGCTGCGTTTATAGAAAGTCGGTTATGATTGTGAAACAAAAAAATTTTTTTTTTTCAAATGTTCCATACTGTTTCCAACAGTCCACTTTTTCCGTTCCTGGCAATTTCGAACCATTTCTGCCCAATACTGCAATATTCCAAACATAAACCTTAAAGTGTTTCACTGTTGAAAATGTTGAAATCCTTAAGCTTATTATTTAAGGCAACTTCAAACCATGGGTCATTGTCACAAAGTTTATCATGAGTCTCTATTAGTGATAACCACAAACCATTTCGGTAACTAAAGTGATTGAGCTTAATGCTTATAATAGGTTAATATTGTGATATTAAAACTCTAGTCATCCTTACTTGGAGCATTTGTGTTGAGAATTTATTATGTAAATCCATAAAATCTAGTGAATAGTGATTCTTGTAACATAAAACCAAGTGTTAAACCGATATTTATTGTTTTTCTAATAAGGGCCTCAGGCGATGAATATAGTCGTTATTATATTCAAGGTAATGGAAGAATTACTTTAAGCATGTTTATAAGTAAAAACAATATAATGTTAATACTATGCACCGTATTTGTCTTCTGAAAGTATTTAAATTTTAATATAATTTAACGTGATTTTTTCTAGAGAAAAACTTATGTAGAGTCATGCAACTACAACATAATTAAACAAATTACGTCTATAAATTTATAAACAAATCAGTTAGATATACTCAGTAATTCTTTATAATTAAACAATAACTTACATAATGTCTAATTTACATCAATGTTTTAGACGTTTATGTGTATAGACGCCATTACGCACAAGCATTACGCTAGATAACAATCTGAACGTTCAAACGTCGAACGTGAAGTTGTAAAGTACGCAAGTTATTAGCGGACACACAACCCTTATTTGTGGAATGTTTTAAATGCGCATTTATACGCAAATATTATATAAGATTGTTTGCGTGCATGCAGTCGCATCGCGCGTGGAATGAAAATGTACTCGCGCTTGATTGCGCCTCATTGTAACACCGCGCCGCCGCCCGCCGCGCGAGCCTGCCTATATTGTTCACTAATTGTCGCTTTACCTACTCGTATTATTTTACAATCGCCTTCTCCTGTTTCGGAATTCTATCGGCATGTCATTTGAATAAACAGTTAATATAAACGGAGAACTTTATCCGATCTATTTAGATAGGATTTGAGTAGAGACATACCTACTTACCGTCGACTTTGTAAGTGGATATGTTTTACATTCATGCGTGTGCTTTGTTTAAGTGACTGTTAGTCAAATACTTGATGGGTTTACAGTATTATTAACCTTTTAAATGAACGGAAGAGTAAATTCTGCAGTTCATTGATGAAGTAAAGTTAATTTTGCAAGTTACAATCATATTGCATGGCGTCACTCGTAATGTCGTAAATCGTGGTTGGGTTGCGTTATGTCGGTAGCGCTGCGTCGCAGGACACTTATGTCCAATTTAGTCGCTGGTTCATTGCCCCGCAGCGAAGCTGGGCGTAACAAACGACCCGCTGACTGACGTCACATCATTACCATTGCACTCAAATTGCATTACTCGAGGGTACACAACATGTGCGCTCGCATCCTCCTACTATGCACTCCGTTTTATCTACGCGCGAAAACAAAACTGACACCCGTAGTCAAAAGGAGAGACATTCAACTCAAACTATGGTGATGCTTTACATCTTGAATATTAAAGAATACTTGAATAACATGAAACATGATATGAGAATGTCGGAGATTGGTAACCGTGATGATGAACTCCGATGGACAGACAAAATAAAATTGTAGAGTCAAACATGTGTTTTGGACTTCTTGAGTTTTTTCACCCCACTTTGGTAGAGAAGCATTTGTCAATTATTACTGATGCTGAAACACCATTTGAACTCTTTGTTATCTGCCACTTTGATGACTCTTTGTGCGCCATTCATTCACAATGGTCTTTTGCCAATTAAACACACTCAGCCTGAAAAAAAAACACGAAAATTAATTTAAATGTAATACCATCTACAATTACAATGAGTATGGTGTTTGACCGCTGGCGTGTTCTCCGCACAAATATTAGCGCACTTAATTAACGCCCGACGAACTCACTTCCACGAAATTAATTGGGGTCAAAGAATTTGTGTGCATACATCTCAATTAAACCCGACGCTCTACCAGGAGTCATCGCCACATCCGAACATCACATAATTCAATATATTTTAATCGGCCGAAGTTACTCATGGCCCCATGTATCTGGAAATAAATAACGCCGTGCCATTCCTAATCCCTGACGCCTCCTGCCTGCACGCAGACAATAGACATTAATTTTCAAAGGCGCGAGATAGGAATGTCGTCCCCGCAGGTAGAATTTTTGGCACCTTTATGATCAGATCCTGACGTGTCATAAGCCACCCACGGGTCCTCATTAAGCCGGTAGCCTACAAAGGCGCCGGGTCGACCATAATGCTGTCGGATTATACGGAGCGAGCGACGGGCGGGTCGACGGCCTGCGGTGCCCTCGCGTGCTACAATTGCACACAATATGCCCCCGCGCGACCCGCCAAACCAAAAAGTTAGAAAAGTATCGCACCGTGGTGGGACGCCGCACCGCCGCGATACCATCTCGGCGCCACGCGGCCGCCGCACCGCGCCGCGCCGCGCTGCGTGCCACCTACACCTTGTCTCGATCCTTAAATTCGATCATTTTGTAGCTGTCCGTGTTCCTAAGGAGCACGTCCGGTGTCAGAGATGCCACCGCTGGCATTTAATTAGAAGTTTACTCTTAAGAACCCGTGAAATATTGCGCACCTTGGAGAATTTAAAGCGCCCGAGATTGAATACGCAGAAACGATAAATGTAATTCGAATCTTTGAGCGATCCGATTTATTTTATGGACATTTTCGGCAAGACACGTTCGAATCCCGAAAACGGCTCAGTTTATCTTTATCGATAATAAAAGTTTTGGATAATGCGCGATGTCGCCGTCCGCGGGGCGCGGGTGTGTCGACCGAGTTACGGAGCTCCTCCCACGTACGGGTCTCGTTATGAACTTGAATTAAATGAATGACGCAGTTGTATGAATGGCGCGGGAATGAATGTGAGTCGGAAGTGCAAGCCGCGCTTCACCACGCTAGCCCATCGGCGGCGCACGTGCATCCGCCGCGCCTCGCGCCAGCGCCGCCCCGCCCGCCGCTCTAGTGCGTATGCAGCCGCTGCGTTTGTCAATCGTGACACAGGATAGTTATGATGCATAAAATCTAACGTCTTTGAAGTTGCATCATTTACTGTGAATGCAAGCAAAACTAATAATATCGGTGGCTTTACGCCTCTGCGCTCGCGACAAGGGTATAAAATTTCATCAGTCGGAAGATAAGAACAGTTGTAGTAATAATTAACATGATACAAATTACATATAACACTCGTGTACGAGTAAGTAATTTGCATGCGATTGTCTCGTAAACATCAGAGTTCACTGCGCAATATTTTAATTATTTATACTGAGGAATGAATAACGAGGCCCTTAGTGTTTGAGTTAATACTAGTGTCCGATATGGACGCTGGCGAGGCCGGGTAATTAGGACGCGGGCTGTGGCTAGGACGTTTCGGACGCGTTTTGCTCTAGCCGGACAACACTTGAACCTAATTGTCGAGAAATATCTACAAGTTAGTATGTTCACAGGTGTGACGCGTACAGTCATCTTTTGTTTACTGCATACACCCGCATATATTAGCAATTAATTACTATAATTGAAAAGTATTCTTATCACATGCACGACTAGACGAGTTACTGGCTTATGTAACGCAATGGAATGCGATACAGTACCTAGATGTGTTTTGATTAATATGCAAACGGTATTGCATTTCTAGGACATATTTTTAAATGATTCCGCGATCATATATTATTCTTTATGAAGGCTTTTCATCTATTCTGAAAATGAAAATTTATATTTTAATTTTGACTTTTAAGGAAACCATTCAAAGCGAAATGCTATTACTGAGTCTGTTTGTCTGTCTGACCACCTGTCACCAGGTTGAATCTCATGAACCGTAATAGGTAGGTAGTTTAAAGCTACAACAGCAAAGAAAAATATTCTTTTGCGTATTCGTCTTGTTCTGCCTATGAATCTTGAGACACTTGTTTTTATATGCCAACTTCTTAGATTTGTTCAGGTAAGTTCTCTATAATTGTATAATTTGCGTCGGCTAGCATTATAAATATTAAAATCTCAAAATAATAACATTTTGAGATTTATTAATGCTAGCCTACTTCTGTGTAATTCAAAAGAAATACTAAAACTATTATAATTTATATGAGGACTCAATTAAAATTTTATTACGGCTTCAAACCTTATGTGAGTTCTATTAAAATAAATGAAAGCTAGTTTAGGTACAAGTGGTTACTTATAATAAAGTTTTAATTAAAATACTGTTATTATGTGATAATTACAAGCCAATTAAATAACAATCAATGGCGTCTGTAATTATTAGTTAATTAAAATCCTAATATTCAACTTATTCAACATTTAACATATCTATATGTCTTTAAAGAAAACTTTATTTTACATATTAAAGCTCTCAAATTATTTTGTACTCAATATATATTACTAGTACATATTTATGTACATAAGTACCCAATAACATTTGACTAGAGTTTCTATTCCTTCTAAATCCGTTCAGTGTTTTATGCGTGAAAGAGTAACAAACATCCATACATACAAACATTCGCCTTTACAATATTAATAGGAATCATTATGCTCTCACCAAGAAGTAAGCTATTATGAAAATTGTCGCGAATTAAAAAGTCCGACATTTTTGTAAACATAAAAGCCGTTCTCGACGCGTACCTATCACCTTGAAGAAATAAAAAGTACTGGAAACCACATTTTAAAGTAATAGTATGCGGTTTGTTGAGGAGAGACGCCGCTAACGCGTTATAGAGCGTTATCTCCCTTCCACAAGAGCAGCAGTGGCAGTATGCCCATGGAACCCGTCAAACGTGCCTATAATAAAATTTCCTCGTTTCATACTCATATCACACTTGACTAACTGTAGGCATACAAACAGACCGACACACTGCAAATAACCGACAGGATGTGCCTATTCGAGTGTTTATTATTTGTTTAGAAGTTAATTTTCTTTACAGTACCTATTGGCATGAGAATGGTTAGCAGAGACTTGAGAAAACAAAAGGCGATCGTTTATTTTTTCACTAAGACGTTATGTACACATTAGTCTTGTTTGATGAGTTGTAGATTTTCTTAATCGTGCTTCTTCGTCGTTCCAGTATCTGTGATGTTTGTATTCTGAGCTGAACTCACTGTATTGTCTCTGATTCATAATTTACTGAGCGCTACACAAAAATAATACTGAACAAGAAATGCAATCATCTAGAGAACTTCACTTTACCTCTACATAGTGGGCCATATGCTTTCATTAAACAGTATTGTTAGCAGTATTTACACAATTTCTTCCTTGTCTGAAACTAGGTGCATTACAATAGGCCGGTATTGTCTGCTAACATTTGTACAAGTATACGTATATTACGAAATAAGTACAAACATTAAACCATTTATGAATCCAGACTCGATAAATATTTACCCGCGCTCAGTTCGCGCCAAATGGTGCACTCACAATCACTCACAGAGCTCCTTTTGGCGCCGAATGTCAATTTCCTAGAGATTGGCCATTGCCGGAGCCGTTCGAGCGTCGACAACAAACACAACTGTACTGGAACTGACGTATGAACTTCAGTCGTATTACGTTCGCAGTAGTGGCTAGAATCGCGTGGCGTCACATTGTTTATTCACGCAGCACGTAATGGATCCGAGCACTCTTCTCAATCGGTCGCGAAACGTGTTTGTATAAATGCTAGTGTGACTTTCATATCCAAGCTCTTGAGCGCTAAGCCTGTAAGTGCCTATGTGTGTAAACTATGTCCTTATGCGTAAGTATTTTAAGTTATGTTGTCAAACGACTTTGTGCTGTTACACAAAGTATGCAGTTACTTATTATCTTTCCTGACAGCGATGACACTTGAGAGTGTGCATTCAATTTCATATCAAGTAAAGTATTGTTGAACTTATATCTTTGCTAAGTAAGCAGCCATTCCTAATTGGCTGTCGTATTGTTATGAATAAACTATTCATTGGTTACATTTGAGACGCGCATCATGTCTCAGATGACTCTACATAGAGTAGGTTCGTTCTCATGAAGTCAACGGGTCGCTTTATGAAGGATATTTATTTATCTCACACATTTGTAGCATCATTATGATCCAGTCATTTAAATGTAAGATGCTTAAATTGCATAATTTTCGTGCCATTCCTGATCAAAATTTAAATAAATATTAATGTACGAAAGGAGCCGACAAACATTTGTCGCAGACATTTATTTAAATAAGATCATCCATTGTTTCGAAATATGTAGATGTAAGTACGCTTGTTTACAATCATGATTGTTTTGTAATTTCGACCGCAGCTAATGTAGTTGTCACACAACTATTTATAATTGTGTGCAGTACATAAATAATATGTGTGCACGTGTAGTTAGAAACAGGAGCGATTGATTGCGGTGTAGAGTATCACCGGTCGTCTCGCTGTCTGCGGACTGTAGCGACCTCGAGGGCATTCTTAACTAATCCTATATTGTGGGATAATCGTGCGGCGCGGCCAGCCTCGGCTTGCGAAAAAACTGGAACATCTGTAGTAGTGCGATTCCAGTATGCGATACGTATATCACGTCTGTAATGACAGTGCGACGACCTCGCGACAGGGGCGCTTCGAGCACAGCCTCGCGTTTGATGAATGTTTTCCTGCTATAAACCATTGTTTTACAGTGTTCATGTTCGATGTTCCAGAAAAAATACAATGTACACATGTTCGATGGGTACTGGAAACAAATCGTAGAGCCTAAAGTACTATCGTGCCTATCGAGTTGCACTGTGGCGTGAACTGCCGCAGTATGTGAGTGACGGCAGCCACTGAGCTCGCTCAATTGATGAACAATGAGCGTTCATTCATTTTGCTACACTATGATGGTTTCAAGCACACAATCTTTCAAAGTTCTCACTTTTACAATGCTAATGCATTGCGATATTGTAATAAAACATTCTAAGTTAAAACGGTGTGTTGAGTCGCTGCTCCTTGGTTGGTCATGTGCAACATGTCTGCCATTGCAGATAACGGTTTACACATTAGTAAATATGTAGTAGTCAAAGACAGTATTAATTAAAGCGAGTATTTATGCTAATTACGCGTTTACAAGGTTTAAGCTGAACGTCGAAGTAATATTGTAGTTTTATGAACACGGTTGGTATTTGAAAGTTCCCGATAAAATCACGGCTAAAGTTACTCAAATTAGTTTTAATGCTAAGCATACTCTCTTATAGTGGTTGCTTCTCTATAACCTATAAAGATTATTTTCAATTTGCTGATTACTCAAAGTGGCTAAGTCGGGACTCTGAGCTGAGATGTCAAGTCAAAATTACTGGCTGATCAGTCTAAATAGGGGGCAGTCGGTCCGGTTGTACAGTTGCGCTCCTTAGATGGGCACCGGCGGCGCCCGTTTCTCTCAGTGCGGGCTGAGCGCTGCGCGCGCGCCGCGGACTCACTCGCGGCGCGGATAAAGGGCACGCCTACTCTGACGACACACAAATACATTGAACGCGCGACGCCGGCGCGGCGCGCGGCACTCGCCGACCGATGTGGCGAAACGCACAAAGACTTTCATCTCTATTATAACCTACGCCCATTCTACTGGGCCCGAAATAACAACACTTAGTCTCATTAATAGCCACATCAAAATAGATCCTTAAGCAGAATCCGATGAATCACTATTACAAAACGCCGAGGAAATAAAAATAATGATAAAAGTCTCGGAGCCGGCTCGTAGTGGCCGGACTGGCCGGCTCTAAACTAAAGCTCCCAGACCGCACACTGTCAAAATATTGTCAAAGTGAATTCCACGCGTCCAATATATTATAATGATTTTCCACTTGGCAATAATCCTAGCGATTTATTTCGATCTCAGTAGATATTAACCGCATACCGCATATATCTAGACGAGGCGTCATTCTCGTTCTCAGCTAGGTTGTTGAACCTCCTTTTATTAAGGCTGACAAAGGCGGGCGCGTAGAGAAGTTTAGCACTTTCAGTTTTAGGCAATTATCGCGCGGCGGGCGGCTCGGCGGCGAAGTGTCTCATTGTCACGGCGATATATTTAGTGGTGATGGCGCGTCACGCGACGTCGCGGATGCGTCTGTCCGCACCGCCGCGCCGCGCCGCCGCCGCGCCGCCGGCCTCGCCCGCGCCTCGCCCGCGCGCTGCAACCCCGACCAGCGCCTGCACTACTCATTTGGCAAGGTCCCGATACTTAATGAGCTCGGGACACGTTTCCTGTACAACTCGTAAACGGTTCAACGTAATCTATTTGACGCGCTCGCCCATTGATTTACGTCAAACTTTTCCCACTGATAAACAACGCGGTTTTACTATTCCTTTGATAATTTTGTCACTTCCATTTTACAAACTGAGTACTCAACATCCTTAACGAACTGAAAACTTTCGAGTCTTCTTAATGTGATGATATATTAGTTTCTGATTGGTTTATCGCTTAGTTGAGGTGATAAACAACTAAGATGTAGGAGAAAACTATAATCCAGATTGGTGAATGTTCTCAGCAACAGACACGATGACATTTCTCGGAAGAAAAATCTTTAGGAAGAGTCATAGAAAAACACTTTTATAACACATAATTTATGTGTATTATAAAAGTTCGAAAGATTTACATTCCATGTACTTTTTTATTAAGATAACATTTTATTTTGGACTATTACTGTTAGAGATTTTCACGTCGCGATAACGAATCTGAATACCTGAGATAAGTATGTTTCCACAGTTTGACAGCTGATCGCGTTGCATAACACCGATAACATTGGTAAACAGTCAATGACCTCTGGTTATCGTGGCGCCGCAGAAGGCCGCCCCCGCCCAACACGCGCCGCCTAACGACAACACGCCCTACAGACATCACAAACACCGCGAACTCTGCAATGTATTCAATACTTTATAAAGCACCTATAAAAAGAATGTGACTGTAGAAATAGAAAAAAAAACTGCAAAGAAATGTTATAAAAAACTCATTTATCATTTTTATTTCTATGTTTGAATAGAAAATGTTTAAGTGATGTCGCTGAATTGCGAAGTTCTGAGTTGCTGTATTTGTTGTTGTCGCATAATATGTAGGGCGGCTTCGGGAACGTTTTTAGATGTACTGTGCTTCAATCTATTCTTCGTTTATTTTTTTCATTTTTCTGTTATTAATGGTAGAGATAAATTTCGCTGTGTGATCCGTTACAAGGTTCGAGTCATCAAGTAGTGTGGTGCGAGTGACAAGTCGTGTTGCGGCGTGAGTCACGTGCGACGGCTGCGCGGCGAGGCGCGGCGCGGCGCGGTGAGGACCAGTGCCGCTCGGCGGCGGTGGCCATATTTTTATTTGTCGATATCTGTGATCGGCGCCTGCTCCATTAGTCATGTGACAGTATCGACACGAGATCGGCTCTCTCGACCCTCTTTAATTCCAGTCGACGCCCGCGACTGCACTCGTGGTCGTATGCAAATTTACACGTTTGCAGCAGCTGATGAATGATGTACTGACACGATCCCGTCCGTCTGCTGGTCCGCGAACACTCTGCGCGCGATAAGCCCCTCAGATATTTGTATCATAGGCGGCCGTGTGGAACAAACTCAGTGACTCACTTCAATCCGTAGTCTCCGGGCTAATAAATAGGCAAACATTTTTTTCGAAGGTCGCATGAACTAATTTTGTTTACTAGAGTACATAGACCTTTGCTGAGATCATATAATATTATTGGTAGTACGCGTATAGTAAGATGCTGAGAGCGCGGTGGAACTGCACGCCGCTCGCCTCTCTTTAGTTGCGGAGGAAGTTGCCGATTGTTATGATTATGATTGACACGAGTTGTGATTTTTGAAAGTTAGCTAATGTTTCGAAATGTAGCAATGTAGTGCATGGCAGCACAGGAATAGTATGCGTCGGCGGGTGAGCGAGGGTCATTGAGCTCGCTCTGAGTCACCGCATGCGACGTACGAGTCTCTATCACATTAATACTTTCTTATAAGGTTGTCGCGTTTAAATAATGCATGTTATGCAACTGGTTGCAATTTGTGCTCTCTTGCAGCCGTGCTAAATTGTTCCACGGTCTCACGCCTCTGATACATACGACTTACTATGGATGCGAACATTATGTGCATATAAAACGACTTTATTTAGGTTATTATTGTTTTACACGCACTGTCGCATTGTTTGATGTTCGAAGTAAATTATGGATGTCAGGTGGTAACAGGAACTCATATTTTAATGTCGATGATTGATTATCAATCCGCAACTGTCCTCGAGTAATTTTGTAATTTCCTTACATGTGACCCTGATGGTATTGCAGTCGCCTACTGTATTTTTTCCTAGAAGCTTTTGTTAATCGGTTTATTTTTAACATAAATGGGCACATCATCGTATTTTTAAATGTCAGTGCTTTTCCTTATGCCGCTGCTTTAAGGTTCTAGAGTATATTGGTGTAGGTACGAGTACGTAGCGGGTTTGCGCTGACGAAAGCATATAAAAATCCGTGTTTGTGGTTGCCCAAGTGAGAAGGGCGTGAAGGCACGCGGCACCTTGCGCCTGCTCATATCAATTCCATCTTAAACGAGCGGCTATGTCGCATACCAACCGAGGGATCTTAGGATTTATGCGCCGACGCAGCTAACAAATCTAATGAACCAACCGATGTATGACGTTACTTCAAGTAAATTCACGTTTATTAGTCCCCGTACCGTTGTTGAGTAAGTCACGGCGCATGTGTGGAGAGATAATTATTTTAGTAAGTCGACAAGACAAAATGTAATGTTCAGAGCCGACACAAGCCCGGCATTAAAGACATTATCGTGTTATCGATCAGCGTCCTTAAAGCGGTTTGCAATTAGTGTTACCTTAAGCGATGCAAGTGCGGACCTCCCGCGCCGGCGCGAGACGCGCAGCGCCGGCGCCGCCTCTTGTCTTTATGAAATTATCACTAAATTGAGAGATAAAACTCGCTCTTTCTGACGCGATAATAGCCGCCCCCGGACCTGCGTTTTCCTATTTACGTCTCGCTTAACGTACATTCTGATCAAGCCTTTGATTGAATTGTAACTTAACGACTTGCAGTTTTTTCTCTTTATGCGCTGTAAATAATGTTTAATGAGATTTTTCCGACTTTAGCGTTTACTTACGCAAATAGCACCAATATCAACAAACTCACTGTAGCGTCTTCCACACGGGTGGGAAATATAGGTCAGGCTTATTGCTTTCCTTGTCACAAAAAATATAGAGTAATCTCAATTTTTATGATGCTTTGTTTACGGCACGGTAAACTACTCAAAACTTCCAATCTTACGTGAAATCATTGTGACACCATAAACCATATAAGCCATGATATGCACATACGCTATATTAATAAAGCGAATAAAATTTAGTTATATATATAAAGAGGCGCATACGACGTAAATGGTAAGTCGGTATCGCATAGGGCGTTGGGTTCCCTTAAAAGGCTCTGTCACTTTACAAGAGGCCTTTCATAACACTTAATAAGATGCAGTGCGAGTGTAAAATTTCGTGATGGATCCGTGAGAGCAGTCACGAGGCGCCCGGGGCCGTGGGACATGGCGACTTTGTTTTATTTTCATTGGCTTATGTAGTGCCGGCTGCTAATTACACGGCGGGTTGCTTTTTAACGAGCACTCATTCAGCTTAACGGCACGCGCACGCTCGCCCTCGTCGCCCGCGACGCCTGCGCCCGCGCCGCCGACGTTTCACGTCACGTTATAAATATGACCATGCTTTTTAATACCCACTCGCATTAGCGAAATTCGCTTTGCCGACTGCCGACCTAAAGTACATTTCGCATGAAATTGCGGGCACGCATTGCGGATTTAATTGCTGGGAATATCTGAAGTCATTCATGTTTACTTGGCGAGCCGTTCCATTCCTTGATGCACCAGGAGCTATAAAATGTCCACGAGTTTATGAACAGGACCCACCGGTAGTTAACGACTGTTGTTAGTAACGAGACTGTCGTTTTTAATATTTTTATCTCAGTTGGATAGTTGTCAGCATATTTTAATTGTGAGAGATTTCATCATATTTAATTTTAGTTATTATTTCATAAACATGGTCTCGAGACGAATATATTCGCGACTAGACTGCAGACGTTCAAGGCAGATCGAGGAGATACAAGTAAACAAGAGAGAAATTAGCTTGCTGTCTTTTATCTCAGCACCGAATAAATTGTCTTGAAATTTGTGTGATTTTTAACGACTTAATGTATGTTGGTCCATAAATTTATTAGCACATTTTACGTGAATGCTCAGACATTTTACGAGGCATTTGATAATAGAACAGAATGCGTTGAAAACTTGGGACGTTGTAATTCGGTCACAGCGAAATAGTGCTGCGTTGATATATAAGTATGAGCCCTCGTAAATGATCTGCTCGCACTAACTACACGCACTTCACTGCGCGCGCGCATGACGTCACGCTGTCCTTACGAGAGCCGTCGCCGAATTTATCTTTTTACAACTTACAACTGGATAGTAAATAATGAATAACCTTGAGGAGTTGCTAATTTCCTGCGTGATTCACACGTAACGTGAGTCTCATTTGATAAGATTATTATATGATAATAAGTAGTAACACGTATCTATACTTTTCATGAATCAAGATGACCAACTTATTAATTAGATAACAGTTTGTAGCATTTTCGCGTTCAGAACCAAAATTTAGTATGATTAATGATAGAATTAGGGAATAGGATAGGCATTTATGTAACTGCGTAACGTGTATACGTACTTAGTGCGTATTACTCAGTGTTAAATAATTGAGCACACGCTTAGCATAGGTCAAAATAATAATCGTGATTGTATATTTACAACATTATGGAAGCAATCGTCCTAGTATGTAAAGCAGTTTTAACATATATGACGTAGTTACTTATTAGAAATAATGTTGAATATTTCTTGTACAAAGTTGTTAACACATTTGAGCGCTCACTTCGAATTCAGGTTACCTTTATCGATTGTTTCAAGAACACATAAATTTCTGTGCAGAATAGTAACGATTTGAAACATGCAAACAATTTGAGGCGAGTTACATTTATAGTTGATGTAGAGTAACGTGGAATATCGATAAAGGAGGTTGCGTGAGAGTGACGGCAGGTTGACGGGCGGCATCGCTGCGCCGGCCGCTCGATATTGATCTCAACTCGAAACGCAGCCTTCCAAATAGGGAGCCCTCAGATCCCAAATAGGCAGTGGCCGGGCGACGTCGCCGCCGCTATCGAGGACGCCGCGCGCCGGCCTCCGAGCCTCTCTCATTGTCCTAGAGCTTTTTGCTCGCTATTTAACCAATATAGACCCATAGACCCATCGCTAGCCGACGCAGAACAATCGTACGACCAGCTCGTCTAGCCGCGTATTGCGTCATTGCAGATAATTGTCCAAGCTAAAGGTCGATGGTCATCAGTTCCTTTGTTGTTTGACGTTGTCAGTCGAAATAAACACTAAAGTACAGGCCTAATAGTATGTATATGATGCATGATGTATCACATGGTTTAGGGTGTACCCCTCGGCCACATAAACTGCACTCACCGCGTGATGAGTGGGCTCGGCGGTGTTGGCGTCTGAAGCGACACCCACAGTCAACAGTCCAGCCGTGTCAATATTTCAAACTATTCAACACAAAGTTTATCTTCACTTCAGACATGTTTATGCGGGCATTTCTCTTAACGAGTGGCGGCGGTTACCGAGACTTTATTGTCATGTGCGAACTGTTACGACTAAATGTGTCCGTGGTGGCAATAAGCCCGTAATTGTAATCCATAAGCTTCAATAGAGAAGGGTATGGAGTCAATAACACGGAGCTGCATTCAACGTTCGATCGTTAGTATTAATTGCAAATGGACTACAAATGGAGGTCAATTGGTACAAAAAGCATTCATGTCGTGGGCGTATGTCGGCGTATTGTTCACAGATTCGTAGATGTAGCCATCAGTCTTGCGGAGAATGTGGCAGATTTTAAATAAACTGCAAGGGATTATGCATGCGTGCACGCGGGCGGCCCTGAGGTATCGCGGCATTGTATTCAAATCCGGGCGCGTCACCAGCGCGGGCGCAGGGCGAGCGCGACGCTCAGCGCCCGCGTCGGTCATTACTCAAACTCGGCCGGCACGCCCTTCGCCCTCCATTTGTTATCACCTTTTCATTTTATTTTGAATTGAGCAACAAGCTAATTATAGAAAACACTTTTGTGACTGAACTCGTTTTCTCGCAAGTGGTCTGGCGAGCAGAAAAGGGAAACTAGTGCCGGTGATTATGACGCGAATGTACAGCGACTGGGGCCGTGTGTGGTGTCATTACTCGTACGTAGGTAAGGCACGGAGCGGGTCCTCATGCGAGCGGACGGGTCCGGGCGCGCTGTGCTGTGTCTAACACCCGCTGACGTATCACTCACTAGGACATCTATGGAAATGTGAAACCGACATGAGATACTTCACACAACGCCAGCGTAGGTCTGCTGCGGAGACCACACCTGCAAAGGAAACAACGAACCAAAGAGCCTTCACTATGCGACGGACAAATCAATTCTAAAGTAAAGTTTTCAGGAAATTGAAATGATTTCAAAATTGCTTTTCTTATTGTTGTATGACATTGTTTGTATGGAGTAATTGAGGAAGATTGTTACGCTACATTCGTTTGATCACATAACATCCGATGACCTTAGTTATTACGTCCGTCGCAGACTTCCACATGTTCCGCGCTTCATATAGGTATATATTAGATATTAATATTGAATCATAAAGCTCATGAAAAACATTTCTCACACTCCTTTTACTTTTATTATAAAATATTTTATTAAAATTAAATCTTGCTCAGTGACAGTATTTATAGGGTAAAGGTAGGTACCTAAATTAATCCTAAAGTCGGGATCCAAATTTAAATTTTAATTAGGGCGGCGCAGGCGCAGAGAGGCGCCCTGTCACCAAACACGTATAAATAACGCTTTTAGCTCACACCACGTGGATCTTTCGCCACAATATATTATATCTTGAGAAATAATATCACAATTATGATAAATTTAAAGTAAAATAATACAGTTTATAACCAAGTATAGATTTGAAAATATTATCTTGTAATTAAAATGATAATAAGTAATTCTTGGGATTAAATGATAGGCCTTTCCTTTCGTAGTTTAATATACTGGAAAAGTGCTTTATCATGATAATGCGATAAAAATTTGCGGAAAGTGCACATGCTGATAGAGGATATCGCCTTCGAGATAATCTTGACTGATTAGTTTGTTTCCAGAGAAGAGAACTGATACTCACTATTGTTTGTAGATTATCTTAAACGATAAGCTCTAGTAGATTCGTAATCTGTGTTTACATTGTAGAATAATGAACCGATTTTGAAGAAATGAAAGAAAACTGACGTTGTTTTGAGATTGTTGAATTGAGGGATACAAACGGAAAATGTAGAATGATAATTCTGCTGAAGTCGATTCTGTATTTAGAATTGGGGATGTTTACTGTAAAAGACTTTTTCACTCTTAAGTCGTTACATTAAGAAAGCGCTATTTAGTCGTAAATCACTAACAATTCAGATGAAATATATGTACCTATGCAGCTATTCCTTCGGTTCAATCAGACCAGTTTACTTTGTATCGCGTTTGCGCATTTGTGATGCAGATGTAGTTCAAATAGAAGTGCTATCTGACCCGAGGGAAAGTCAGCACGCACTTGACTCCACTTCAAATGCAAATTCAGTTTAAACCGTGTAATTTCTCCCCCCCACATTTGCCGCTCCTGCTCTAGCCAAACAGCTCTGCTCTGATATTTTAGTTTAAATATGAAAACGAAATCGATAAGATAATCGAATTAAAATGAGTGCCGCTCCGCGACGCGATCACTTGAGATGTAAATGACATGGTTTGCAACTATGCATCGGATATGTGTACAGGAGGCCACCCGCGGAGCACAGGTACAGTCAACGCCATCATTATAAACCAACATGCAATCATTTAGCCTTATTTTCAACTTAATACTTTAATAGGCCCTCATACTTTTGTCGATAATTATACGCACTCCTAGAATTGATGACGTTCCAATTTAAAAGGCAAGACCGTCATAAATAACTTAAGATTAAACTTTGATCGGTTTTCCCACTCAGTAGTCTGTCTAGTTAGGTTATATTTTAATTTATGTGACATTTATTGAGGCGAATTAATATAAATAAGCTAGCGTAGTTTTATATAATCAGTGTGTTTGGGTCGATGAGTTCCGAGAAGCGTAAGTGTCTGTAGCTTCAATCGGGTTCGTTACACATTAACGCGTGTTGAGTTTTGACAATTTAGTGTTTTGTTTACTCGCGTGGCTAGGAGGAGCGCGCGGCGTGTGCGAGTAGCAGTCGCGTGGCGGTGACGCGCAACAGTTCACCATGTCGCCGTGGTGTTTATTAACGTTTATACTGGCGTCCCCGCCCGCCCATTAATCTCCATATAATTAAATGATCAAGTAAAATTATATTTAGACCAGGAAATGGGGTCAAGCCCACGCGGCGCGGCGCTCAGTCTCGCCCTGTGACCACACCGAGAACCTCGTGGAAGTTCAAAGCTCCGTCTCGTAGTTCTGCTACACGAACAGCGCCTTATCTCGCGTCCGACCAGTTGACGCGCACTCTAGACCAGACCTGACACAAACAATATGTATCAAGCTCGCAGCAAGAGAAACTGTCATCGGCTTTTACACTTTATCTCAGCGGTGTCTGCTAGTGCCTATAATATACAGATTAAATCTTACAATTTAAAGTGACGTTTATGGTTTCTTATTAGTAGTAACATGATAATAATAATTTATTACAAGATTATTTCATTTGATTATAATCATAAGAGTAACATATTTTTTTAAACATAACAATATAATTCTGTCCACCGTTTTACTTTAAATTATTATATTAATGACCGTTCTGGGTTCCTCAAAACCCGTTTGTGAGTTAATATTAGTTAATTTACAAAGAACCTTAATAAAGTCCCTGTATAAATTTCGGCAGTTATTTGTGTTTATGGCAGATTTGTATATGATATGTTTACACGATGTTAGTAGCGTATGCAAGTGTAGCTGGGGTCTGTGTAATTACTTAGAGATTATTATGAGGCTTTCTACTAGGTCTGATAACGGTGCCACAAAACCATTAATGAGTGTACTCGTCTGGTGAAATCGCTGAGGAAAAATCTCAAGTCTTATTAACATAGTAGTAGAGCTAGTTTATTCATAATTGGCGGTTGTCTCCTCCCCAGCGCGGTGCGTGCGGGCCCGCCCCGCGC
Source organism: Trichoplusia ni (assembly GCF_003590095.1). NCBI lineage: Eukaryota > Metazoa > Arthropoda > Insecta > Lepidoptera > Noctuidae > Trichoplusia > Trichoplusia ni. The sequence continues at coordinate 2,439,636 of NC_039488.1, read as the reverse complement.
CGCATGCGCACAACGTCGTGCAAATAAATTGCGATCATAATACCGCGCGACAGCGACCCAGCCCCGGCCACAATTAAAATTTGCATTCTTGCGTCTGATTGATAACTCTGTTGAGTAAGTGAGGCGGTGTTTGATTTGGGTAGGCGTAGCCGAAGGCAGACACAAGCGTTTGCCATTCAATGCTTTATGCGGGTCTGCGCTTGCATCTGATGGCTCGTAGTTAGCACTTGTGTGGTGCTCGACGCAACGCCTCTTGATAAATGGCAGTGCATTAATCAGGACCAGGTTATAACAAATAGTGCAACACCTATCATGGAGCACAATCGCAAGAAAATAATATCGATGAGCGAAAGTGCAGAAGATGGAATCAGAAATTGAAAGCAACATTAAAATTTTCCCTTTATTTATTGTAGAAGTTTCTTATTAGTGAGAGACTGCTTCCAGTTCTTATAGAATGCCAGCGAATCTGTCGACTTGTTGCTATTTCGGCTCTGATTACTCACCATAGTTACAGTTTCTTAGTGACCTTACGGAACATAAAGGACAACTATTACAGACGTGTTATTTCGACAGAAAGTAATGTTCCGTCATTTGTTTTCTCCGTGAAAACTATTCCGAAATGACAGATATATTATTTTCCGTGAGAAATATAATATGCATCGCCGGCTAAATCCGTGGTTCGATGGCGACACATGTTCGCGAAATATTTTTTAAGTTTGTTTTTATGAGGTGCAACTGTATCACGCTCACTCCTCAAGCATCCGTAGAATGATACTCAATAAATTATAAACGATATTTTTGTTGAGTAAGTTGGCTCACGTCCACTGCTCGTTTCTGGACAGCTTGTTATCAAATTCAATAATAAGCCATTAAATATCGGAACGGTTTCACAAGTCGCGTCGCATACAGAGTTATCTACGGAATTGAACGCTGAAACACGAAGCTCGCGCCTCGTTCCCGATATGGCGATCAACGGCGCATTAAGAGCACCTTGTACTACTTAAACTGTCTTCACCTCGTAAAACTGTCTCAGTATAATAGTCTTCCGAAAATTATAAGAAAATAAAGAGCAGCCGGTCAACTGAAGCGCTCAATAAGGAAGGAGAATGATTTGTATGATTTTTATGGTTTCTACTAATTGGTTCGACAATGTAAACGGCCTTTACGTCGCCTTCTTGCATTTTAATCAGGATACACTGGAAATAAACATATATAAGTTGAATTATGGACATATAGAACGAGAAGAACCAGTCACAATTGCGACAAGCAGGCGCCAGGCCCAGTCAATGAAGTCTACAATAATAAATAAAAGTTGAGGGAAACGAGACTATTAATACACAGACAATTTATGCTCCGAGATACTGACGCGAGCCACCGTTGTGTTCTGCTTTTAAATGAATTATCATGTTTTAAATATCTGTTTAATTGAAAACTTTATCTAAATAATCTACATTAAACACATTCATTTATTTCACACGCCGCGACTAAATAAAAACGTTCGAAAGTGTTATTTATTTTTGGTATTCGTTGTAGCCGAGACGGCGAGAGATATGTATGTGGTGCTATCAATAACTAGCAGGCTCGATATGACTGGAGCATATTTATGTGCCCTTTAATTTAAATAGGATAAAGTCGGTTATGAATCGTTAAGGACCACCGGCGAGAAGTTAAGGAGGCCTGTCAGAGAAGGGAATGGATATGTCTGTAGGAGCAGGAAGGCGCGCCGATGTCGTCAACCTTGCAATGCATATTCCGTGTACATAATGTAAGCGAGGACGATTACACTCGAGCACAACTATAAAACGGCCTATTGCCATGATAACATCTCCCGCGCATTTCGCGAGCGACGCCGCGCCTGACGCCTCGCTGTCGCCCGCCGCCCGCCGCCATACACAACGCGAACACAAATTCACTTAAGTAAATATGCCAATTAGTATTTTATTAATGAAGTCGAGATTCCTTTGGCAACTGTTTATCCAATATCGATACCAATCGATTAATCCAATCTAGTCTATAAGATATGCTGTTCCACTTCTAAACCCTTTTAGTATATTAACATCTAGTTATAGCAACTATTAATATCAATTATGCACAGCCTGTCTATTTTTCTTGCCTCATGTTTAATGTTTTTGTAGAAATAATTTATTGCTTGCCAGGAGCATTGGTGATGACATATAAAGAGCGTATAACTATGCGAATCTATGGCGTTTTTTTATTATATGAATTTATTAAGCGTTTATCATTTACTAGTGACAGACAGTTTTTTTGCGAGAATGTCTAAAGCGTAGTCGAATTCTTTTTGTTGTTATTATACAATAAAATTTGTAGCAAAACAAATGACTTAATTCTAAATGTATTTTGAGCTAGTTCCAAAATAAAAGCAAAACATCAGTCAGATTCGCGTTCGGCGCAAGTTATGACAATTTTAAGGTTATAAACGGAACAAACGGCGCGACGATGTGATTCCGTCTGGACTTTGCCTCGTTAAATTAAGTGTGTAATAATTTCATTACACATTGAAATATTTTTCTTAATCCTCGAAGAAAAAATACAAATATTTATTGAACCCAGTCTAAATTTGTAAAAACGTATTTTATAGTGTTATTTTAAATTTTCCTGCTTGAGTATGTTTTTACGATAACATTTTTGTGCGTCATTTAATTTGGAAGGTTTGCATTTAATTTAGCGAGTTTGCGATTTCTTTGATCATACGAATAGTTTTCTGTCCATACCGTGACAATGTCGGGTTATCGTCAACATCTTCAGTGGCTATGCAGCCGTTGACATTAACAGTTTTTATTGCATCAATTATTCCACTCGCATTTAAACGACGCTAATTAATTCAGTTCACACGTTTAATAATTTAAAAAAACCTATTTCGCTGTTTTATTTGTTTGGACAACACGGGAATTCATGAGCGTTAATTTTTGCTGTTTTCTTAGAAAAATCCGACTTGTTTAACAGCTTCGTTAAATAGTAGAGCAACGTTATCTACTTGATTATTTGATCGTCGTTTATTCTTTATAATAAATTTGACTGAATTATTAACCGCTGTGACTAGATACAGACTTATGAACGCTTTTAAAAAAAAATCTTAAGTTCGGAAAATTAAGCACATCCGTCCTCCGTTGTTGCCATGTACTAAATCTAAAAAAGTTACAAATAAAAAAAGAAGTGATACGTATGTGTAACTTGAGAAGCTCCGTGCAGGTGGGGTGTGCGGCAGAGCCGGCCTGTCTGCCAAACTTACTCGTAAATGTTAAAATTAATATTAATTATTTAATCATGATGTCATTCTTATAATGTCACGGTAATATTCATAAGCTACGGTATTCTTAATTTTAAGGTCAATATTTTACTTAAAATATTTGTCTCTTCTAAGTTAGTTTAAAATAATAACAAAACTACTAAATGACCCAATTCAACAAGTTAAAAAAATCGTAATATTAGTGATAGTTCATTCGACATTTTTCAATTGTAGTCTGAGCTACAAATCACGGTACTACCGTTAAGTAATTAAAAATAAAATTATTTATTTTTTTTAAAGCTTGCGTTCCAAAATGTTATTTTTATGGTGAAGAACCGGCACGAAAGTCCATAAGTGATTCTTAAAAAAACGACTTATAACAGTTTAACCTGGTTGATTTTAAAAGTCGATTAATTCAACGTTAGCACTTTTAATAATGTCACTTATCCAAACGGTCAGGATTACAGCTTGCGATCACTAGCTACGAATGCGCCAACGACTCCCCATCATTCATACCACTGGGCCCCATTATTCATACCAAATGTGGTTCAGGAAGGATTCGTACCAAATGCGGAGAACATTTACAACTAACTTCTCTACATTAGGATTGGCACGTGACTCTATAAATCGTACAGATTACTGGTAGAGTCAGAGATGTACTAGAATCGTTCTTTGGTTAAAAAGTTTATCTTTTTACAGATTTTATTATTTTAAAATTCAATCTAGGAATCTGTTCATCCAGCCATAAAAAAATTAAGGCAGAAAAAGTAAAACCAACTACGAAATACCACTTTCTGTTAGAATTCAAAATTAAAAAAACTTAATGTCAAAGCATTATATTTTGCCGCTATAAAGCTGACTGGACGCGATCACTTTTGGCTAAATTAAAGAAACAACAAAATTAGAGACTCTCTTCCTTTATTTCTAGTGCCCATTAGAAGTTGCTAAACACAGTGAAGAAAAGATAGTGGGGAAATTATAGCTAGAAAGTCTTTTCAAGAATGTCTCAGTCCATGTCATTGGCCTACGGGTGGGCAGTTTTATTAAAACTGTAACGCGAGATTTTACACCATGCATACGACAAACAAAGAAAAGTTTAATTTGTGCGATATTTTAGACAAGGGCTGGACTACGATGATAAAGATTTCTTTAACAAATTTCCTCACACCATAACACTAATTTAGTTTATGTGTAACATTTAGCTTGGTTAGCAAACATTAACATCTAAATGAAAACTTCTTCAACGGCTCATTTAATTCGATTTATAAGTTGCCGACAAAAGCGTAATCTAAACTGCCCCGAGCTGATTTAGAGCATATAAAAATATGGCGTCGTTTATAGTTTTGTAAATAACGAAGGCATAACACGTTTTTAATGCACCAAGGAGACAACTTTAGTTTAAAATAAACAGGAGGCCTCATGTGACATTTCCTTGTAGAATCTCGAGAAATTGTTCAGCTGACAATTAGTCTTTAATGAAATAAGGTTTAATTTTCACCACTAGAGATTTGGCTAGGAACTTCTTTTCAGAATTTGCGTTTCTTTTACGAAACAATATTTTTGGTAAGCATTGGTGAGCACATAAAATTGATACATACCTATTAAATATTTAGTTAACATACTCTCATATAGGCATCAAAATAACTGGGGATGTATTATTAAAACATTCGCTGTAAGTCACCGACAGAGCAAAAGAGGCAGTGACACCTCTTACCATAATTTGATCCCTGTCTGAACAGAGCTAACATGGAATTAAACCGTCATAATACAGTTGATGTGTTTATTAAACGCGTAATGACAGTGTAACACTTGATTCATTGGAGCGAGTGATCAAATCAATGCGCCACAGTAATTCTTATTAGCCGCGATAGACACCTGTCGGTGACACTCGATACTCCGCGCTTTACATAATACGCGCCACTAGGGCTGTCAATTAAGAAAATATTTATTATTTTTATATACTGGTAATAATTTATAAATAGGCAAAAATAAAAATATAATATCGGTTTCTTTTTTTTTGCGAAGGTTACCTCCTTTTAGAGGGACCCAATGACAAAGAATAGAACATCAGAGGAATATTGCAACTGAACGTGTCTTGATATGAACTGAATTAAAAAAAGCAGGTGTGCAATCAAATGATTGCACACATTTCAATGTTTAATTTTTTTTTAAGCTAATCATGATCAAACTAGAGTATGTATAATATAGCTGGCAACCCTAGAGCGGGCTCGCCGCAGCCGGCCGCCCGCCGCGAGCTGAGCCGACCCCAACACCACCTGAGGACCAGTCCGCACCAAATCATGTCACACTATTTTTATAGATGTGACTACCTCTAGCCCATAGGGGCTTGCCATCTTGTGTCACACCAAGTCACACGACTCACAAAAATAATCCAAAGCAATGCCGAGCTAAAAATGGGACGCTCTATTTTTGTACATTTCGTTATGGATGTAAAATAAAACGTCTCATTGACTTCTAAAAAAGGAATAGAGGTAATTGGCAACAATGAGCTCGCTCATGCAATTTGACTAAACAAACAACGTTGAAATAAAACGTCGACCTGTTTAAGGTAACCAACAGTTTCACTTTATTGTTTCATACCAAATATGTAACAGTTTGGCGCAAAATAAAGAAGGTCAAGAAAAGGTATGAAGCTATAGATAGCAGTCGTGGGTTGGGTATGATAGCGTCACAGAGCGATGTATACGTAATACAAAGTGCAGGCCAAGGGGCGGCGGGCGGCGGGCGGCACAATGAGCAATCATTCAGCGTGTGGGTGTGTGTATCTAATGATACAGTGATCAAAGCAAATTGACTGATCGGCGGCGTCACCTACGCGCCGCATCATGCCACGCCGCGCCGCATCACGCCGCACCGCACCGCGCCTCGACGGCACCGGGCGCACTGAATCACTGCTGCACACTACACTCCCACAGCCGTTTGATATACACTAAAAAGAAAGTCAATATTTTATAAGGACTCGTTAAACGAACTGATACATTGTATGTTGTTGCATTTATTTGTGATGATAAATGATAATCTCCGCGGTCGTATCGTATCGTGAAGTATTTCCACACTTGGAGTGCGAGTGTAAACTAGTCAGCGTGTCGGCAGAGCGAATGTCAAAATATCCTGCTTAAGGCTAATTCAGAACGAACAATTTATGCGCTGCCCACGCCCGCTGAAATACGGCGCACGCCTCTTTCAACCCTTTTATGTAGAGGATTTATTGAAGCGACTTGCGCACACTTCAATGAGCCGACCATATACTTCTGGTTTGACATGCTGCTCATACTTATCGTGATCTATGCGGTGCTATGACACAATGCAGTAACCCTGAGGCCGAACATGCCACGCTTCGGAGATTACAAATTGTACCATGGATACCTATGTGACGGTCCGACGACCGCGCGCCGCTCACATGTGTGCCGCTCTACAGAGAATTCATTAATCCGTTGTGGCGCTTGCATCTTAAGATACGGCCTCCCACACCACACGGTCTAACACGGGAATGAAAGTTCGAGAGACGAGGTGTTCGGGTTAATAACACGTAGGTTCATAATTAGATTGAGTTATGACATCGAAATATTTTCCGATTCGCAAACGATAAATTCAAAATAAACAGCGGTTCGTATCGGGTACATTCCATAAACAGATCGTGAAAGAAGCATAAGACGGGCGTCGCCAATACTTCATTTCCCTGGCGAAGCGTTTTTGGCTAGTGGCCAACGTTTCCGAGAAAACGAAAGGAAGGTTACGCGATGTCTCGCCTCACTTTATATGCCTAAATCATGTCAGAGATAATATTTTTATATACATTCAAAAGTCCAGATACACGCAGCGGCTTATAGATTAAGTTGTGAGTGCGAACTGGGTGAGCTTGCGCCTCCCATCGCGACGGTTAACGATCCAGTAGGTGTGACGGTAAATAATGCTTTTTTGGCACTCCACGCACATGAAAGGAAAAAATAATAAACAAGTGCTTTCGTCTTGAGCTGCATTCATAATTTTCGATTTTAATGAAATGGACGTACGCACTTGTGCAAATTCTGTAATAAAATATGGAGATAATGTCAGGCGTATCGCATCGGTAACGCAATACATATTGATCGCTGCATCCTGAATATGGGTCGTCGGCGCATCATTGGCGTCACCCTTCTTCCTCATTACGCGTGACGTCGTTCACCGACTGTCATTAAACTAGACGATATGAAGTGCTCTTGTTTCACTATAACTAGAATTATTTTTCAAGCAATTTCTCATGTATCCAAATTCACTGTATTTTTATTTACCATGTGGTTCATTTCGTTCTGTCTGCGGATGTCAAACGGAGTAACATTTTAAAAGCTTTAAATTGTGGGCGAATTTTGTAACAATGGCGGTATAAAAGGTGCTCTAGGAGCAATATGTTCTCACGCAACATGTCTCATTCGTTATCAGTGCACTCGCGAGTGAGGTTAATTAAATAGTAACGAGAAGAAGATAAGAGTGACGCCTATATATAGAGGCCGGCCACCTTATCGACCCGACGCATCTGATACTGAATCTATCTGCGACACCTAATCGTTTGCAGTCTGTTTACTATGAACTATTATTACATAACTATTTTATTCAGATTTCGAACATTGATTTACCCTACCTTTTTTGTTTCGTGAATTGATGATCAATTGTTTTTTAATTTCGACGACGTGTTTCCATATTTCTTTTGTTTTTGTAGAGTCGCTCTACAGATGACTTTACTTAAAGCATATAGGTTCTATTTAGCGCGTAATTGTTGGTGTAAACCTCCTAGATGCTTAAGAGGAACATAAAAAAGGCGGGGTTAGTGGGGATGAAGTCAAGCCGTTGGATAACCACTCTCATCAGACGCTTCGTGTAAAATGAGTTAATTTATCGGAATAAATGTTAAGGTTATTGAATATTTTGTGGTTATTTGCCACATTTAGTCAGCAAAAGCTGTAAATACGTCATACGGTAATGAATTGGTAAAGTATTCGTTTAGAATTTGGTCATGTATTCAGGATCATCTTAGTTATTTTATGTTCTAGTTAATATCTTTACAATACATATAGGCTGAGGCTTAATTACATACCCATAACGTGCAGACATATTTTGTTATTGTATAACAATTCTGTTCCTTTCCAAACCAGATGCTATTGTAATGGGTTTTTCTGTTCGGGAATCTTTACTAGTCATACGATGAATAAACATCTGTAGGCGATTAAATAGCAAAATCTGCTTGTTTGTTTGTTTACTCTCCTAGATTTATGTTTGGCTTTTATTAAGTGAATGATCTAAATGTTTCAGAATTTATAGTTCATTTAGAATTGGCTGAGGGGATTTTTTTGGTAGATAAAAATTGCGCTACGTAGGAAAAAGTGTTCTATTGTTATATGAATAACGTGTCAAAATCATCCGTACTTCTACGTGATAATAGGGATAATTTGATTTCGCATCTTCAGGGTGGAATTTCCAGTGATTTTCCTTAGTTTCGCGTATAACTCTGATATAATAATATTCATATCCTGTTTTTGAAACCACTCTGTCCGTTCTACGAAGAAGTTTTCAGCATATCATATTTTTTTCCAAAAAAATCAGAAACTTCTGTTGCTATTCGAGCTGAAATTCGAATTGATTCCGGAATTTTGCTCTGAATTCCCTCGCGTCAGTGTTCGATCAATTTATGACTTGTCATAAGTTCATTTTTGAAACGGACAGTTTAAAAATGTTCCATTTCTGGGTCTGCCTTCCGTGACTTCAAATTTTCCTATCCACCTCCCCACCTCTCACAATCTCGTAATAAACAATCGATGTCATCATCTCGATTTAAATAATGACTATTATTGTAGTCATCAGTAATTTATGGCTACATACCTTCACGGCCATCTTAGACACAAGAACCATTTTGCAAGCACGCGTACCTTACATTCGTTTTAACACCACGATGCAACTTTTATTTTTAGATGTTCACTCACGAGTTCGGTATGTAAATGCAACTTGTTAACCTGACTTGAGCGAGTCCAAAGCCGCTAACTTATAAATCAAATAATATGGAGTACTACGAACTTCTTGGTTATTAAAATAAAGTTACTGACATCGGGCGCGTAAAGAATTTGTAGTTGGGTTTATCTTTGTTAATTATTCGTATTACAATTTCGGTTGTCATATATTTTAAACTCAAGCACTAATATTTGTAACTTTGCATAGAACTGGTAACCAACTTTATTCCTATTTGATTCGTCACATTTTTTTTGCATGCTATGGTCTTCTGTAATTGATAAAGTACACAACAAATACTTATTTTAGTACAGCCTTTGTTGAGAGCCATAAATAATTGCAATAATTATTACCTATGATCTATCGCATAATTGGACTTCATACCCATACTCTAAATTAAGGGCAATTAATCTATATTCAGTCATGTTGTCGTTAAAACAAAGTTGTCGCTTTTCCCTATTAAATACTTCGTTTTTTAGAACTTAATTTGTCTTGTCTTTCATTAATTACTTTTCATTTAAACGAAACTTACCTCAAAAAAGTATTTCGCTCTAATCATTGTTTCAAATAATTAAACAACATATTTAAGACGTTGTCGATAACATTAAATTATAGTTCTAAAAATGACAATCCTTTCGAGCCAACGTTTCCTAATTGGCTAACTTCGAGAAAAGTCGAAACAAACTTAGGGATCTATTGTAGCATAGTAAGAACCATCATCATCAGCCTTGAGTAACCCACTGCTGGACATAGACCTCCCTATTCCTGCCGCACTCCTTTCTCTTGGCCCTCGCTTCTAGTACAGATAATTATGAAAAAGTCATACACGTTTAATACACGCCAACACACGACTAGCGCTGCAAATCATTATTTGCATACATGAGAGATAAATAACGTTATGCCTACGTAACAAAATCAAATACGAATGTTTATTTCAAGATAATAGAAAACAAACTAAACATATACGTTTTGTTTATGCTTCTTGATATGAAATTTTGTGTGATTATTTTTAGGATTTAATTTACCGAACTGTTAGAGATTTATAATTAGTTAAATGACTAGCCTTTGCCACAGTTTAGCCTGCGTTGATATTTGTCATTGCTTTAAAAGTGTTTTGGCGCATATGACTAGAATGATTGCGCTACCACCCCTCGACACAAATCTCTTTTTATGTTGAGAAAGAGGAAGAAATTTTTCTCAATTATAAACTTCGCCAAGTAATTATCTATATAACTGTAATGAAGTGACCTAATATTACGTGTGACATAAAATATGAAACTTATGATGACATCTCACAATGAGGCAACAACTATATGTCATAAATATCTTTACATCTAGAGATCTTTATCAGTATAATCAAACATACAATCAAAATGACACTATGTAGTAGGTAGCGGACAGGCCGAAGTATGAAAAGCACTCATAACCACACATATATTAGAAATTCAAACCATCAGTGAGTTTTTCACTAAAAATATTCAATTAGTCCGTCAGATTTCCGAATGTTATCAGACCATACGTTTTTTTTATCGTGTATGCAAAAATGGAAGATGATAAAGTGTTTATGTATACTATTTTCCTTACTCATGTGACGTCACTTATTAGCCTTTCTTTCGGCTAAGGATAAGGGCAAAGACGTGCCTTAATATTAAATGTATAACACACAACACACTTACACATTTATAATTTTAAGACTCACTACACCTACGGTGTCAAATAAACATAAGATATTAATAAAAAAAATGTTGTTACAGAATGTTTGTTCGGCAAACAAGCAATGGAGCTGGGTTCAAAGTGGTTTGCTGACTTGGGCCCGCCCTTCGGAGTCATGTACTGCATCAAATGTGAGTGTGTTGCGGTACGTATTGACACAATTGTAGAATAACGGCCGAATACCGAAACGACAAACATTTTTAAGCCATAAAGTCTTGCGGTCTCTATCATTTTGAGGCGTATAGATGAAACAGAGATATTGAAGCTAAGTTGCGTTTCGGTATTCCTAAGCCAAAAATGTTGTTCGTAGAAGAATTCTTCTTCTCATAAGAGTGATGTGTTTCAGGTCCAAAAGAAAAGGAGAGTGGTGGCTAAAGTCCACTGTCGGAATATCAAGAATGAGTGCCCTGAACCGTCGTGTGATACACCAGTTTTGCTGCCAGGACGATGCTGCAAGACATGTCCAGGCGATCTTAATTGTAAGTCATTTTCAATTTTACTTTAACCTTGGATTCTGACTTATAGTAAAATGTATGATCGTCTTGTAACTTATAAGATCCACATCATGTCGATTCGGGTTGGGCGGAGGAAGTCCAATATTTATCAGTATTCTGGACACCCGGGAAACTATTTACTTTGACATGACTGTGTGTAATTCCATTTTATTGCCGTAGACGGAAAACCTTATAATTACCTTTAGACATAGGTAAAAACGACGTAACTTCAAACTCTAATACAACAGTATGTGTGTGTATATTCCTCAAAGGTACAGCTGAAAATATTCTCAAAATGAACTTTAGACTATCGAAATAACTAAACAAGTTCTACTTGGACTTAGTCGTTCGGTGTGGCGATTCGAGTGCGTCTAGTCGGTCATGCGTCAGTGTGCCGTGACGTACGCCTTCACGACATAGCTTCCACATCTTGTATCTCACATGTCTTCCGCACGAAAGTCAAACAATTGCGTGCATGCCGCAGACTCGTGCGTCAGCTCTGTAGCTATGTAAGAATACATTTAAAGAGAGAGAGAGCGATGTAGTAGTATTTAAACCTTATTCAACAATAGGGTTGGAATATAGAGGTTAACTCAATTCATGGCCTATCGTTCAAATCACAAAGGGTTGGACATTAAACTCTTCTGCAATACTTTTTTTTACTCATCCAGGATCAATATAACCACTTAATTCACTTGGAAATATTGTATTTTGAGTCGTTAGTAAAAGTAAACTTATTGGAAGAAAATTTAAACAAAATTAGGAGACCCTTTAAAACATCAAATACTATTTCTTTGATATCATACACTTTTATAATTATTTTACAACCATCCTCTTTTCGAATCTCGGAGCAATCTCTTTTGAGTCATCATACACCCGTACTTGTACAGTAACATCGTTAAATATGTGCTGTAGATGCGACAGCGCAGCCTGTACAGCCTGCCCTTGAACTCATTTGTCGACTTTTTAATACTAGTAGCGAGTGTGGCGACTGCTGATACACTTCCCATTAAAGTGACCCTGCATATGTTTCAATAGGTTATTTGAGTTAACTAAATCAGTTTAACTGTCTGCGAAGTTTTTCTTTTATATCGTAAACAAAAATGAAGGAGACACAGTGATTTGAAATCTCGTGTGACATCACTTATCAGTACGCTATTTACTAGCAAGTGATGATTTTAGCTCACCACCTAACTTAGGTGCTTTTTATTTTTCTTACTTCTTAATGATGTGATGAAAGGAAAAATACGTTTTTAATATTTTTTGGAAATCTTTCTGGCGTATTATACAGATTTATATTATAAAAAATATATAGTTAAATACCCTATTAGACCGCAAATAAGAAAACTTTTTTCAACGGGAAATGACAAGCTCATAAAAGTCAATTAAGTAGTAAACGAATACAGTCGTGTAATAAAAGTGTTTGCTTTGTAATTAGAGGATTTGATTACGTACTGAAATTGGACTTTGTGCATTTGTAACGTAGAAAACTCGTATATTTCCTAAGATATTAGTTAGTTATTATGTGTTAAATTGGTCTTATAATCAAGTACACGATTTAGGGTCTTATTTAGCGTAAACTAGATTACTCTTTCTTTTGGTCAAGAAAGATTGAGTTGTTCAGTAGTTTGGCAATAAAAAAGTATTCTTTTTCAAACTCCTACATCCTCACTGGTGACCAATAAAAAACAGTTTAATATTCGTCACGAACATTTTCAATTGCATTCCGGTATTCTGCCGGGTAGAGTTATATTAAATCGTGTTGGTCTTATTGTGGTGCCGTGAAAGAGCATCGTGATAGCAATAGGTCTGCGGCCAACACAGACGGTGACTTGAACAATATTAATGACGCGGGCGCAGTTCGGCCGGCGACTGTTTAATTAGGCGTGGTCGTCACGGGAGCAAGGCTCGCTCGTCGGCACCCCGCCTGATAATTTTATCGTAAACATGATAATGAAACTAGAGATAAGTGAGGTGATCGCCTGACATCTCCGCGCGTGTACTCCACGCCGTGCTCACCGCTTCCACGGCACGTATGCATCTCTCTAGAACTCTCTCGAAACGATACATATACAATGAATCCACGTCTCATTACACTCCGCGTGATGTCATCGCACAGTTTCGAAAATTCCCTTTCCTTGTTAATGATGTAATTTTTCCAATCATGTTCATAGTAACACGGCGCGGCGGTGATGTCATGTATAGACTAGACATTTGATATCCTAAAGTTTAACAAACAGGAGCGGTCGTTTATTAGGTAATAAAGTCTTTAATTTCGTCTTAATTGACGTGTTTAGTTTGAATTTGGAATCTGTTATTGGTGTAAAATGATTTATAAATATTGTCGTCTTGATTACATTGGAAACGTATATCACCGGCAACAGGTTGGTGAGTCACGGGCCATCTGTCGCGAAAACTATCCACACATGTGGAAATCGACTGAGCGATATACTACTATAAGGACTTTTTGCAAGTGGTCTCTTTGATGGCCGCTATTAATATGCCATTTTGGTGTGACCTGCTTCGCTGTAACACGAAACTTGAAACAGTTTTTGGTTAGCAGACATAAGTAGATATAAAAGAGAATTAATTGAAATGTTAAATAAAGCTATTTGAAATACTTGTGCCCATATTCGTGTTGAGTTTGCAATTTGCCTAGATTATCACAGGAAATGGCAACATTAATACTACATTATGACATTTAAAGTGATTATCGTGTTTGTAATGTTCGCCTTTACCTCAGCGTACCGGCGTCGGTGTAATTCTTGATTGTCGTCGCTCATCATCCCATTAAGTACATTTTTTTAATGCGATCGGCAAATTTGCCGACTTTAAAAGGTAATTGCAGAAAATAAGAAAGTATGCGTATGCGATGTGACAGGAACTGGCGATGACAAATGACAGCGGAGCGGCGAGCGGCGACCAGCGGCTCCCACGACCGAGTCTCATCAATATACATTAGGTATAGCAGCTACACATGGACGCCACGCTCGCGCCCGCCGCAGCTCATCATCATCTTCGACTTACTCGTAAATTCGTAATCAATTCAATAAAACATAAATAATGCTGTCAAATTATTGGCATGGCGTTATCTCGGATCTGCCATTGCCGGTGGCGACAGATAGTGATTTATGAGCTGCTTGTTCTGAGGCTGCGAGGCGAGGGCGTGTTGCGTGGCAGCGGGCGGACAGCGGCCAGTGGGCAGCAGACGCTCTGCGGTAGCCGCGGCGGCGACGCTGCCGACGCCGCGTCTGCCCGCCCGCGTCCACGCTTTACGACTATATCGAGAGCATTACAATGGCATTACTCAGATGCACCGGGCGGTGGTGCAGAAATGGCACGCGTTGGTCCCCCCTGCGCCCGCGCCGCTGCTGCAAATATAGCTGCTGCTGCTGGTTATTCCGGGCGCGGCCGTCGACCCGTCGCCGCGACGCCGTCTGCTCGCCTTTTTAGCGAACACTACTAACTTACAACACACATTTTTTGCAAACAAATATCGCCGATGTCAACGTACGCGCTCTTTTACTATATATACTAAGTCATATTCTTAGAAAATATGCGATGTATTCGTTCCAATAAATGTCGCGCCACTCATTTCGTACTCGTCGTTAAAAAGATTTCCCTTGGTTGAATATAATTTTGATTTACAGAACATTTAAACGTAACAGCTAATAAGTAACGAGAAATCGAACCATGGCTCTAACTCTAAGCTCGTTAAGAAGAATTTACTGCAACTGTTCTGTTGTTCTAGTTGCACAATTACCTATTCAGTGAATTCAATCCAGCTACCACAATGAATTAATTGTGATTCCGATATGGTTTATAAGCAGTTAAAGCACGCCATGGCGGAACTGTAAGCCGGCCGTAAACTCTATCTGAGGCTCGTAACTATAAAACGCATCAAATCTGATTCAGAGTTGCCTTTGTGAGAACTCCAGTTGGCGGTCTGCCGGCCGCCTGCCGCCTGCCGTAATAATATAGTTTATCGCGCTTTTAATAAATCCCAGTAGGTACCATACGTAGACAGTAAAACGGATAATTTTTAATTGAATCTCGGCCAGGTGTTGCTGTAATAAACTAAACGAATTTCATGCCTCCCGACAAGAAATGGCTAGAATAAGAGTTGTCTGAGCCAATACATATCCTTCAAAGAAATTGTGTTGATTTATTTGTGCTCAGAATTGTATAACCACGATTTGACGGTATCGTGTTGGCGTTGAGAGGATAATTTGTCTTGCTAACTACATGTGTATATATTTGTACTTGATGGCTTGTTTATATTGGCCAACAAATAACTCGCTTGCTATATTGAACATTGTCACTTCCCGCATTAGAACGGGGCATACCGATACAGTTTCGTAATTTCCTACATAGCCTACTCTTATTCCAGTCAATCCTAGAACAATCTCAAAGTAAAAAGGGTTACAAAAAAGAGGCTTTATTTTCGGTTGCTAACCGCGTTCTAAATTTGTCTTGAAATTTGAATGAATACGACACACTGCAAACAGTTTTCTGACTGTTTTAGTAACCCTAATCATTTTATAATAGATACTAGGTACTCCTTAAATGTATTGTGCTGCTAACTGTCCAATCACGTCATCAAGTCATTGACTCATTCAAGTTTTATAATCATGTATAAAATTTACACTGCAATAAAACGACCTAATTATTTTAATCAGAACTACATGCAAAGGTTAACTGTCTCACAATCGCAAATAATATCATGTCTATATTTAAACTTGGAAAAAACGGAACCGTATCTTTAGATAACCTTTTTATATAACTAAAAGTTTGCTTGCTATTGTCCGCACATGACGTCACGGTAACATAGAGGTGCAGTGAGTGGCGGCGTGCGTGCGCTCAGCAAGGGCGACGTGCTGCGTCAGTTGGTGTTCACGGTTCATCGGGCAGCCCCTCACCAGTCGATCACGAGTGTGTCTAATTCAGTGTACAGCAAGTGGCTCCGAGGAATTTGTTTTGTGCACGCCGGTCGCCGATGCACGATGCCGCGCACAATTGACGTTTTATTTTTGTGAAATCGGCGTCTCGCTGCAACACATTCCGCGGCGCATAATTTACTTTGAGCCTTTTTCGCCGTTTAATGCTTGATGCCAAAATGCTCTTTTTATGAACAGCATCACCCGATGTACGACCGTCGGCGCAGACGTGAGTGGACACGGATGATCGTTAATTCGGGATATATCACCGCGGGATCAGAGAGCGCGACAGACATAATTACTTTTGTAGTTGAGTTAACATTCAGGACGTCGCGACGGCGTTATCTTAAACGGTCTCAAAGGGGATGGTTGTCAGCCGCAAGCGCACTCGTTATTACTTTAATGTTGGCTAATGAGCCAGTGTTAGGTGAGTGCGGTTGCGGCGGATCATGAGTAATAGCGGGCACTTTGTGGTGCGAACTGTGCGTGACTCGGCCAGCCCAGCGACGAGCGCTGTGTGGCGCCAGGCCCTTTCTGATTACCTTAAGCATTAATCTTTTGATTAAACTGGGTCGCTTAGTTCTTTATGTATACCTAAGCGACAGTTGAATATCTAGTTATTAGCTTATCGAATTACTCGGCAAGCTCCTTTGCCTGGCCCGTTTAAATGTTTGCGCAGAAACATTTCCTTAACTCGGCCGCGCTGTAGATGCTTGAGGTCGCAGTCGTGTAAAACATAAATACCAATGGGTTTAGATATTCACAAGATTGCTGACGTCATGATTTTCGTAAATTTGTACGTGTTTGTTGAAATAATGCGAAAACGTACTTGCGTAAATAGAGAACATACGCGATGTGCAAACAAGGCGGGCGGCGGCGTCGCGACGGCCGGCGCCGGCGCACCGCCTGGCGCCGCCGCGCGCGCCGCGAGGACACGCGATCTACGACGCGAATATTTATTTCATTACACTAATTACAATATTTTGAGTGGCCCCCAACCTCTGGCGACAAACATCTGTAATCTGATCACATACTATGACAACAACTACTGTTTAATGAAAGATTTTCTTAAGGTTAAGCTGGAGAAACGGAATGACACATACATACTAAACATTTCGTTTTTACACAAATGCTAATTAGATTACGAAACTTTGAATAGATTTTTCTAGGCTAGTATTACTAATAGACATAAAGTTGTTTGTTAGAAACAGAATTTGATACAACTGACTTTAAATAAATCTAGATATCCTATACGCAACGTAAAACAATTGAACACGCTAATAATATCATCGTAGCGGAGAACAACAAGCGTTACATTCGTAAGTTATTGTTAATAGCCTGTTACAAGATAATTTTAGAACATTAATAATTTTGTCAAGACGCAACATTAGTGATGCGTCGTGATGTCAACGCTGCGTACGATAAATCCTTTTATCTAATCATTAATGTTATTGTTGTTATTAAGTAGATAGATACAATGGAAACGGTGACAGATAGTGGCGCCAGCGATATACGGGTTAAAGTGAGCACGATTGTTGATTTTATTTCGCACAAAACGGCGACACGACGCAAGAGTACGCAGTAAATCAACCTGATGGAATATTAGAATTCCAAACGCGCGATGCCCGTCTTTTTTACAGTAACTAACTGTCTTTGTGTTTGGATGTTCAGCTGGCAGTTTTAAGTGTTTAATTTGTTCAAAACAAGCAGTCATTGTATTGAATAGCAACTATTAATCACTATAAGAATCGTTTGGAGCTGAGTAATGGAGCATTAGGGGACGCATTTGGAACGGCTCTTGTTATTTGTCGTTTGAAAGGTTTCTGAAGAGATTTTATTAGCGACAGATGTTTGTGGCTCACCTGGATGGAAACTTTATTTTCCGGGATGGGGAATGCATTTTAATTTACGCCGGAAACGTTTTACTGGTGTCCTAAATTCTCAAAATTTCCGAAATTTTCCGAAGATTTTTTTGTCCATTCTACCGAATTATAACGCTCGTTCATGACTATTACTGCCAATACTAATACTATTCCTGGTAACGGCTTTGCCTGGAAATCAAACATCAAAAACGTAAGCCATGTATTCGCCATAAATCACATGGTCACCCATTGTTTCGGTGATTGATTGTGTGTGTGTGTGTGTGTGTGTGTTGTTGGTGACAAACGTTTCGAGCAATTAATTAACACTGCCTTTGATTGCATTTCGTTGGTATTTATTATTTGATGACGTATAATTCAACCTTAGCTTCTGATTAGTTGTATTGGTTTACTGTTGTTTGCCTATCGCAGTATAAAGCTTTACTTGCATCTACTTCTGTAGCTTCGCTTGTGACACTTAATAGTACTTGTGTGACATCAGTCTTAGATATTAAAATGTGTTGCAACTTTGTATTTGTTGTTGTGGATTATGATTATAGTATTATGCCATAGTTCTAATATCTCGCTTTTTGTTTTTCTCGTAGTTGCGATATTATTAGGACTCTTGGCCTGATTTTTTCTACTTTTTCCTAAGTAAATTGTGGATTTTCTTATAATTACTCTTATTAATCTACTTAAGTAGTGAGTACAATAAGGAAATCCTATTATAAGTAGCAAAAACCTGTATTATAGAGTACAAAATGATACCTTCAAACAACATTCTTGCAAAAATAATGTAGGTACCAATTTAAAAATATACCACGTTCAAATTAATATAAAATCTAAACATAAATGACGGATTAAGCGCGCGCCATAAAAATGGACCGAGTAATGTAATATTGATAATTTTATATTAATTTGATACAGATTATTTAAATTTATTCCGTACGAATTCTGATTATAAGTCGAGCACTTCAATATTCGCGCTCGAGCTGTGTCGTCGAACTAATATTGTTATCATTTTGAACTGTAGCAGCAATATGTTGTAGTAATTACAAATTTATGTCATCTACGTAAAGGCTCTTTATAATGTTATTGCGACATACTTACAAATGTCTGTTTTGTTTGTACTTGTATTGAATGGAGCTCATGCCAACAGTACGAGATAGTAAGTGATTTACTCACACCTTAACCTTACGTGGACTATCTGTGTCGTGTCCCTTTCTGTGGAACAATCAGGACAATATATCTGTAGGTTATGTAATAGCTATAGTAGAAATCCTTGTTCGAAATCTCGACACGTGTCGTCTTACTAAAAGTTAGTAAACTCAACATGAAACTACGGCGTCGCGTCTTTATGCGTATTATCATTATGAATGCAGATTATCCCATTCTAAAATAAACATTATTCTACCTGTAATTTACTATAACTTGCAGAGTAGTTTCCAAAGCGTATTTCTCAGAATTGCCTATCATCATCTGAATGGCACTCAATTGAATGTATTGGCTGATCATTGATTAGCCCACATACGATCTCGATACTGCACTTCGGACTAACTTATGACAGGCATTACGCGCCCACGTTCGCGCACCAATCACACCATTCAAACGTCTAATGTGTAATGTGCACTGTGTACTAAATAATCATCAGTGTGCTCGACTCCTAGGGTCCCGCACACGTTATAGCCGTAAGTCGTGATTAGTTTATGAACTAGGAGGTAGACTTGTAAGGCGTGTATTACGTGCGTAAAAGGTCACTAGCGAGACGCGAAGGCTATTCGGAAAGTAGACTGGCGCCGGCGGCAGCGCCGCTCTAAGCAAATTTGGTAGATTGCACGTGCGCACGCGCAGCCACCCGCCGCCGCGCTCTAAAAGGAAAGTACGAATTCGCGAGACTCTGGTATCCACATAGCTCTGTTTCTATCACTTTATAAAGAGCTTGTAGAATGGAGTAAGTGGCGGCTGTCATAATGGCAGTCTAGACGTTTATGATTTCCTACCGAGCGCTGTACGGAACTCGGAACGTATGTAGGTATTCCGAGTCTGTATGTGTGTCGTGACTCTACACTAATTTATATTTTATGGCTAATACGACACGTTTTGTTAATATATTAGATTTTTTGTTTATCAGCAAATATGTGCCAAGAAAATCTATCGCGTATTATTTTGTCAAAGTAGTAAGTTTCGCAGGCCATGAAAGTTTCAGATCTCTTTATTTTTATGGTCCATACAAAAGTCAACATGTCTACCTTACATCCGGCAATCTGATAGAGCATAAATAGAACATACTTATCACTTTTAAAACCACTCAATTAATCTGATAAATTTTAGATACTTGTATCATTTACACAACACATTTGTAGAGTAGCGAATACCAATGATCCGTGATTACCATTGCAATTTGTAATGTAAGTATTTAAATGCGCCAATTATGAATATACAATAATACCAGTAATTGAATTCGGCTTTTAATGAAAACCAGCAGTTAACGTTTGATTCATAGTTTTCCATTAAAAGCCATTTAATTTAAATCATAATTAATTTGAATAAATTATACACTCAGGCGCCAAAAGCCAAGACCAAAACAGTATCGGCGCAGGTATGCGAGTCCAATAGCTGTTCAATACTGAAATGTTTTAACTCTACGCGAAGCGAAAACGCATAAAAAAGCGAGCAGTATGGTCATTAGCCAAGGACGTGACACAATCGGGCGCACTCATAACCGGAGCGTAAACGTTAATACATGCAGTTTTATGGCATGCGCGTGCGGCCATATGATGGAGGGTTTGGCGCCATTTCCATACCATTTCATTGTTCATAGAAATCTGGCGCCGCGGCCCTGCGGTCACTCGTTCATATGTAATTTTATGATCCGACGTTCGCGAGCGCTGTTCTCTCCGCATCTTAAAAACCTCGCTTGAATGTGAATAGCGACATCCTCAAACTAACTGTTTAACATTTGAATTTTTAACATTTCACCAACGTACGTGTTTACGTGCGCCGAATTCTCGTGTATTCTTAAATATGACAGACTTTCGTCTGTTATTCTTTGTAGGAAGCGATCGACAGGATTAATAAACATCGCATTACTCAATCGTATTTACGGTAAGTGCACCATTCGATCAGGAAGGACTGAGTCATGAGCCATTTTTTAAATCGATTTAGGTCACATCGAGATTTAAGTAGATGCGGTAATGTGTTTAAAAATGTTCCAGAGGAAGCGTAGACGCGTACCTGCATCGTAAACACGCGGGCACAGGCTGGGATCACTCGCACGCCGTGTCAAATTAACCTGAAACATTAGATGTAAAGTAAGACACAAGCGATGGCATGTATGTTTATTGAACTATGTTAGTGCGAAAGCCCGATGAGTGGAATTTATAAACATTTAAACATTGTGCCTTGAATTCTACACGCGCCGCTCTATGGCGCGCCGCCGATGAGAGATTTATCCTTAAAACTTACCGAACGGTATCTCGAGCACCGATTGACTTGTAGATTCTAAGAAATGTCGATACTTTACTTGACAATGTTACATACATAAAATATGAGGTTTTTATAAAGATTATTTTATCAGCGTTGACATCGCTACAAACATCTTGATGAGCGCCTATAAAATGTACATGTCATTATAAAAAGAGGCTTTATTTATGTACAATAAATATGCATTTTATTTATATTTATGTAAGCCATTTGCAGGCACTTATAAATAGTCAAGAATCTAGTTGTAAAATTTATTGGACTGATGTTTAATATTGGAATTATAATAGGTACTTATTTGAGCCCGTTTTGGTACGTAATGTTGCAAAAACATGACGTTTTATTGTTGGAAAGTCCAGCAGACTCAATAATTACGCATAAATATGTGAATATTATTAGATTGGAGGTCTATATGTAGAGATAAAATACATAAATGTAGAGATCCTGTACGGTAAATGTAATTTGAGCTCCAAAACAAATCAAAATAAACTGTTTAGCTTTAAAACCAAATCATGCGCGAGTATACTCTCAACTCTTAACTCTCAACTAAGTTAAATCTGGCTTGATATTTAAATAAAAAAAGGATTAAACACAAGCGTGACTGTAGAGGCCAGCAAATAGGTCACAATGCCTCACCAGATTTATTGCCCCGACAGCGGGTACTAGGCGGTCACACGATCAGATTTCAATAGATAACGACTATAATAGGATTACTATCTGACAGTAATTGTAACATAATATAAATTCACGACCGTAATCCGGTCGGAGATGATCGATTTAATATCCTGAGGAACCCTAATAAGTGTTCAGTGTACAGTCACGCACTCCGCTGGGAAAATATTATAAGGCACAATTTATTATACCTGTTGACAACACTTCGTGGCTGATTTTCTCTTTGAAATATTTCTTACTTGTTAAAAGAAAACAAACCAAAGTATTTGCATTTAATTTGAAATTCTTCAAAGGTAGCTCAAATATCTTCAAAATAAAACAGTCTCTTTAATTACAAGATAAATGGCACTTGGTTTTCCATTTCAAAATCATAGCGAGATATTTCAATTCGGAATGTCGATATTTAGACTCAACGAAGATAAGTATCTAGGTATTTAATTCCACGTTTAGAAGTGGCTATTAGTAGCAATATCAACGGCGTTGGTAATAAGAAATGTAGTGGCGCTTAAATCGCGGGCTATCAGACCAAAATATCATTCGCTCTATCTCATGTTTGTAGATAAGGATATTTCCTGCTACATATTTAGAGACACATTAAGCTTGCCGTCGCCAGCGAGCGTCAATTGTCTTCGCAAGCATTCGTAAGCATTGCACAGACACGGCATACAACGTTACGCAACCACGTTGCAGCAACCGTTTGACGGATCGTTATCACAATAAACATCATAATCATTATCATAATTTACACAAGTTTGATTTAACAACGTTTTTGTTTGTCTCCTTCACATTTAACCTATCGATCAGATCGATAAATACGCAAATATAATTGAAGCGATAAATTCATGTGCATCGTTGTAATATCTATGCCGGACAATTAATTTTCATGCTAATCAATTGATTCTCGCAATTACAGGATTGACCTCTGCCCTGAGAAACTAATACAAGCGTCTTATGAAATAGGTGCGTTCGCCACGAAAATACAATTTATCTATTCAACATTGTTGATTAATAATAATCAATGGTATTAAAAGGTTGTTCACACTCTGTTAATCTTTTTGTGGGATTAATTTTGTTGTCACTGAAGTATTTTGTAGTTATTAGGACTAATGCGAGATTAATGTTATTTATAGAATAGACACTGGCCATAGTTTTTTTATGATTCACAAATGTTGGTTGCATGTGTACTTTTGATATCACTACACATTTTAGCTTTACAAAATGTGATTGTTTATTATTCCTCTTTAAGTAGGTACATGTCTGTTTTGCAACTTTTCATATTCAGTTAAGTGACACTTAAGGAGGCTCCTGACTTTACTAGTTGATGACAGATCGTCATAACGTAGTCAATAATGATAAGTTCAATTCCGGACCACTAAATATTTTTTGAGAAAAAAGTAACACCAACATTTTACATTGAATTACCAGAGAAAAAAGAGCAACATTACAATTTAATAAAACATCAAGAAAAATCCAGAAACGATCGTTATCACAACAAATACACTCCATAATAAAAATATAACGATTCAATATAACAAGAAATATGTCTTCATAAATCGATACTAGCACTCAAACCACACCAGTTACGATTTAATCGATATAGTCGGTATAATCGCAACGTGTTCTAGTGAGAATAGTATTCTACTACATATTTATTATGGCTATTATAGTTCGCGAGATCATGATCAATAGGTTCTGACGTCAGATCGAAATAGTTTCACTATCTGTATCAGAATAAAAACTTAAACAAGTGGCTATGTGCTGTTGTGTGGTTTATGTGAGTTAGGTATTGATATTATTCTAACTGTATTATTTAGGGTGATTTTTTTGTGTTTTGATGAACGCTGAAAAGATGAAATCCTGACTCTGGCACTGTTTTTTTTCAGTGCTGTTTAAAAAAGGAGGTTATATCGATCCTCTTTTGTATATCAATTAAAGATTCAAACCTCCGTACTTGAAACTTCGCTTCATTTTTAAACTTGACAGATATACTGGTAATCGACTATTGTCAGTTTAATATAAATAGTATAAAAAAGAACATTTTCTAATTTACACAACGTTCCTTTCTAAAGCTTTCACATATGTCCGCAAAGGTTTACAGCATTTGAACTCAAGTCCGTGGTTTCTCTCCATAATTTTACGCAAACAATACTTTAATAGGCACACGAAGCGAAGCCAAGACAAATGGTCTTTTAATATACCCACATAATATACTAAACATTACGGTGCATTATAAATGTGTATAATATAGACACGCATATTAAATTATTTGCTGCCTCTGTAAAATCCAGTAGTATTTTATAATAGGCGTCGTTAATGTATTCGTTGTCGCTTCTTCGTATTCTAGGAGACAATATCTAGGAATGGCGAATGAGGTGGATTAGAATGGGGGTCACGGCGGTGGATCTTTGACCGTGGATGGCTACGGCTCATTGCCGGCGGCGCCCGCGCCGGCGTCGCGGAGTCCCGGCCGGCGCGTACCGACGCCGACGCTAATCACGAAAACTGAACGCACTATCCTTAATAATAAAGCTCTGTATTCTGATTTCAAGATCAATGATGACTGTTTCTTGCTTAATTAACCTCAAGAGATTTAAAATTTAAATGTTTTTTTTTTTAATTAGCATTCCTCCTCAATGCATCATCATCTTTAAAATTGTAGAATGTTACTTTAAAGCACTAAACAGAAATCAAGTAAAGTTTAATACAACACAAATATTAAATTTAATCATTAAATACATTTATTGAATTGAAGAGCCAATGATAAAGTATGAAGGCTTCATATTGTTACAGACGGGTATCGGCACATTTATTTATAATTAGGTATTGAATGAACAATACATCTGCAAGAGACTCATCTTGCCGAAGCATAACAAAGTCCATTGTGTTTGTTTTCCAATCATTGTTGATATGACCCGGCGGTGTTTTAAATCTCAGCTGACCTTTGTCTACTCGTTGAAGTCGCTCATTTGCGTACCTACGCTATGAATCATTGATTTATTAAATCATTCTGTTGTATGGGCGGGTGTGGTAGACTGTCCGCGTTACCGAATACAAATTGTTCCTTTAATTTTTCAACGTTTTACGCATGATTAGAAAAAATAAATTGGCGATTCGATTAGTTAGATGTTTCTGTTTTGATCGTGTTTGCTTCTATTTGTAGTGAAACTGGCTACCGGCTAAAGCACGATAATTAAGGAAATAGAAATATATATAGGTACATATGAGTAATAAAACCGTTTTAAAATGTAGAGCAACATTTTTATCGTTTAACCTTTGAAGTATTATAAAATATAATTGTTCTGACGAGCTTAATGTGAGTTTACGTATGGCCGTACATGGCGTACTTGGTATGAGTGACCTTGAGTACGCCTTAACTGACCTTGGCTTGGTTAAGGTCGAGGATAACGTGACTAAGAATCTCCTTAGTAGTCAAGTTTTTATACCTGACAAACAGACTGAGTAAAAGAAATACATGACCGTTGAAATATGCGGTCTTGATAGTCATCAGATGTTTACGAACACGAACACTTCCTCCCATCTTTTACTGGTTTAAAGAAATACTCGGTCAGAGTATTTTATGTTAAAATCATTAAATAATCCTTTATTTTTCATTAGTCTAATAATCCTTTGCTTTTTACAAACAATTAATAAAAATACCATTAAAATGAATTTAAATACATATCATATTTTTAACACCACACTTTTGTACTAAACGCTAAACTCGATTAAATTTTTGCAGGAAATATTGATAGTTATTGCACGTTCAATAAGCAAAAAATCAACAAAATCATAGCATAAAATCCGAAGTTCTGAGGAAAAAAAAACCAGACAAATTGAGAACCTCCTGTTTAAAGTTGGTTGAAAAGTTCGTTTTATTGAATAGTAAAGATTTGGACAGGATTTGGTTTCATTTTGTTTGATCATAATTATGAATTTGACCCAGACGATCAACAAATATTAGTAACTTAGACATACCCCGCGGATTTAAACGTGACAATTTTTCTGTCTCCTAAAACTACATTAAGTACATCTTTTCTTAACAGTTCGTGTAAAAAAAAAAACAACAGAGTTTTTTAAGGAGGTCGGAGTTTTCATAAAACTCTTTAACTGCATTATCTACTAACACAAATAAAGTAAAATTCTTTTGCATAGAAAAAACAGACTACATTTCCGTACCAACCTACCACTCACCGAACAATTAACTTGTAAAACATTGAATTTTAAATACACGTAAATGCGTTAACTTAGCCAGTGAATATACCCGTTGGTTCATTCTAAAATAAACCAGCTAATGAAGATGAATGAGTGGCCTACCACGTGTGGTCATTAGGCCTTTACTCAGCTTGCTCAACAAACACTGCACTTAATTAATGTTTATTAATTACTAACGTTTTAGCTGCCATAAGCGGACTTTCTGCGAGCCTAAATTCTCCTAAATGGCATTGTGGGTGCGGAAGCGGGACAGCGCGCTATACGTGATATATCGGCGTCTCTGTCCCACTCTGGCAATAATGTTGCTTTGATGTGTGGTGGTAAGATTCTTGTGTTACCAATTGTGGAGAGATGGATGTGCTGAATAGCTGTTTGTTTTGCTACCGTATCTTTATTAGTAGTTTCAGTGTAAGCGTGTAATGTTTTGTAAATGTTATCTTGACGTGAATGGAGAAATCTATACTCAATTCTGCTTTGGTGGTTTTCTTTGAAGAAGTTCATTTGATTATAATGTTACAAGCTAAAAAAGTTAATCGAAAAAAGTATTCACTCATGTACATCTCTTCATCCAAAAAACGAATTGACAGTAAACGAATTCAATTTAAAGCTTCATATTTCGAACGATCTTCATTTGTTCATGTGAATAAATACAAAAATCTTCAAATAGAAACTGCTACAATACGACACAAACTTTCATTTTGGCAGACGAACAAAACAAAAAGGAAACCACTCCAGTTGTAAAAGCAGCCTTGAATCTTAGACTGATTTTATAGAATCAATGTTATAAACACGTTCGTTGATATTTAAACAAAGCCGGGGCAAAACATTCAGAACAATGGTAGGACTAAACAATTATTACATAAGATACAGTTGACTGCGAAACTATTTGAACTCGGATATTGCAAATAGTTGGCAATATAATCGTAACTGTTTTAACTTGAACAATTAAAGTTGATATTGCTAAATCAATAATATTTTTTCCTGACGGATCTGAGCTTTTCATTCTGTAAGAGGTCGGATAAAAATAGAGGAATATCGTCTTTATAGATACGGGACTATCGCTTCATGACAATGCTTCATTAGAATAGAAATCTTTAATATATGTATGGGATTGACATTCTAGTATGACTTTGACTTGTCAGTTTCATCCATTTGAGCGATTCGTCAGCTATGACGTTCGCTTGTCTAACCCTTTAGATCGATTCCTTCAAACTCGGCAATCGATTGTAAAACATTTGAATAACTTATGTCTAAATATTAGTTCGATATTCAAACATCCCTAAACAATTGACGTCTTGGAGTACGTCAAGTCCTTCACTTGGTACTTGGTACTTGATATTGACGCACCAAAGCTTGAATGTGCTAGAAATCAGTGCGCCTCGAGTGATGTGCGCGTTCTCACGTACTACCCCACTTTATCAGTTCATTGTACGGCTCGTATTCTACCATTTACACATAAATAACGATGATCCCGTGTGGGAAAGATTGCCGCGAAAGATTGCATTATGCAAAAGCTTTTAAAAGAATAACGATTTGGCAATGAAATATGTATAAACAGTCGAAATGGAAGTGGCACATTGACGTGTGTTTTAATGTAATGTTATGAAATAAGCTTTTGGCCTGAATAACAGGGAAATGTATTACTGTACTTGTTATATTTCAGGTGTTTGTGGTCTATAGTTTTTTTTTTTTGCATGGGAAATCACTTAATAACTCCTCCTGCTTTGGTTTGAGTGGAAAGGAATGCCAGACATTCACCGATTCTTTTTCTGTTTTTTTATCAAAAACCTCCTCGCGCACTTAGTCCTTGTGTCGCGGGGAGTTTCACAAACGTTCAAGTCACATGCATAAAAACACCCGGACTCAGGTTAAGCATTTTTAGATCTCACAAAACGTTAGTTCAAACCCGCGACACGTCGCCCACAGTGGGTTTGGCGTGGTGATCTCAACCACTCGGGTATTTGTGCAGTCAAATTCAGTCATGTTCCTTCCGTTGCCTTTGTTTTCTGCGGTAGCTCTTTTGGACTATCCAACTGAGATCTATAGTTCCTATCAGAGAAATTTCTTATGAATTACTCGTTGATTGTTAAGTGTATTTACGGAGTTGGCAGTGTTTTTATAAGTTGTTTGTTTACGATATTGATGGTTATAAACCTACATAGATATGCGAAGTGCGTAACATATTGACAACATATTATTGATACAACATCATTCAATGCAGTCAGGAATAAATACGATAGTTATTGTAAAACACTGTTATGATGCCGTCTTTAAGTCTACTGCGTTAATTAGTTTTATATATCACTTTTAACTGTCAGTCTTTTAATAGAGTCAGCAAGTCTGCTCTAAGTGTCACATTTGTAATAGGAATTCTAACACGTGAATGGGAAACTAGTAATTAATATTAATACTTGGGTGTGTGTGCGCTGTCAGATGAATATCCCTTATTCATAGTATTTGCGTACGCCTGTTCACCTATTCAAGCATACAACACGTACCTTGACAACTGGGTATTTCGCTCAGGGAAAATCTCACGCGAATTCCTTTGTATTTCGAAGTAGGGCTGTCAATAATGTGAATGGAGATCACGATTTTGACAGATGGTATCAATGACTCGTTAACATATGGTTCTCGTAATTAATGATTCACGGTAGGTATATTTTTTATAACTTGTATATTCAGAGCGGACCGTGCCGGCCTTGTTGCAGATACTCCGATGATAGATACGCCGTCATTCGCCAATCAGCACTCGTCCGCCTCATTTCTAATTAATTCCATCAACGAGACGCATCGGCCGCCGTTACACTGCACTTCATAATTTGAATGTAAGCTGTGTAGCGCACTGAACTGCACTTCCTTCTAAATCTGTCAGTGTCATTCCACAGAGCGCTTACTAATATTTCTCATAATAAAAATAATGTATCCAACATTTTATATGTGGCGTCGCCTGGAAATTATGATGTACTAAAATATTTAGAACGTATATAAAATCTAAAATAACTATAGAAAAGTCGCGTATTTGCCGCTGGTGTTCGAGTATTTATCTCGATGAGTATTTACATAGTTAAAAGAACAAACAATTTTATGGGCGCTTAACTTAAATGTGACAGAGAAAACGCAAAGAGGTGTCTGTTTTCGATGTTTGTTTACATCTTATTATCTCCGCGTGCGAGTTAACGAGCGATTAAATGGTCGCGCTAGACAGGAAGCAATTTACACCGTGAAACAGAAGTCGCTCTTGATATTAACGATACGTTGATTTCAGCGCAGATAAGGTTTGAATTGATTCATTATAATTCTAGATATGTGAACATGTAAGTGTGCATGGGGAGAAATGCAAAACACGAGGCGGCGCGGGCGCGGGGGCGGCGTCCGCGACGCTCCGAGCAAGGCTGTAGGCGTAAAATGCAAATCGGCGACGTTTCACCGCAGGACAATGCGGCCGGAGTGTTGCGCGTCTTGTAAACAGCGCGGACGTGGTTTGTTGTTCTACTTTTTTGGGTAAACGGTTGTCCGTAAACGGCGGCGCATAGGCCGCCGCAGAAATACCGCGGTCAGTACAATGGCTCGTTCGCCGCCACCGTACAAGGGAGTCGCGGGCGTGAACGCAACGATTCTCCTTGTTCAATGTTTCCCAGGCGTGTCCCTACACCCATTTTAGTTAAACTTGAAAATTGTGCAGTTTTGGTATGCTACTGCAGACAACTATGTGTACCGAGTGTACATTGGTGACAAATGTTTGTTATGCATTCGGATGTAGAGCAGTTTACGTCACTTGCGTTAATTTTCGCAATCCACAGCATAATGTATGTGGCGGCGAGGGCGTCGAAACATTCACATCGAGATGCATCCAGAGCGTCGAGGCGAAATTATATTTTATGGAAATGGATGTTGAATCGAAGCCAACGCTCGTTGCATTCTTACAGTGCGACAGTTATGCGGGCGTGTGTGCGGGCACGAACACTACGCCGGCGTGCCTATCGAAAACAATAAGACCGCGCCTTGTGCCATAAACATTCTTTGCCACAATCATTACGAATATAACCTATAAATTAGCACAAAGCCGACTGCGAACAAGTCGCTTGCCGTCGCGGGAATTTGCAATGAGGGCCGTACGCTCAAGCGCGCTGTCAGCCTCTGTGGAATAGCGACACACCGCCTCGCAGCCGCGCCGCAGCTGCCACGCGGACGCATCGCCGCCGCGCCGCGCTCTGCACGCGCACTGGCTTGTCATGCAGCGCGCCTGACAGGAAAGCATGCTCAAACATATCACTGACATGGCCTAATCGTACTGCCAATAAGGCTTTGGGTTTGCATCTTACTATAAAGAAAGCTTAATGCGTCCTGAATGATACTACATATGTCTTGTCATATTAAATTTAAATATGAAGCATCTCTAATGCTGTAATTTCAGTATCATTATAATCACACTCTCACCTTTTGCATGCCATTACATAATGTTGTAAAGTCCCTTGCCAATAAACATTACATTAAGCCGTGATTAAAACATGTAAGTGCTCGGAACAATAATTATATCGTATTATTTTTATTCACAGTAGATAGAGTCATTGTACAACATCTGATAAGAAAATCGCGCATGTAAAAGTTAAAACAATGGCACGCGATATATCAACGTTATCTATTAGCTTGTGTGACAAACATTTAGGTTAATGGTTAATTAGGTCGAGTACTTAGTGTAAGAATGAGAAGTAGTATTGATTCTAGTAGATTAATGTTTCGATATGAATCAGCTCGAAGTCGTTTGGGTAAAATATTGCATTAGCTGAGTACTTAGTAGTTTCTGGCATGACGACAACTTAGTTCAGGTACGCGGTTGGATGTTGGGCTGACATGAGCGACGGTGTTTTCAGCGGAGCGTCGCGTGTGACGTAGCTAGACGCGTCGTCATTTGTTCAGAATAGTTCCGCCGCCGGCGCACCGCGACACGGCATATGAATTTTTTCAGTCGAGGTCAAGGTATCATTTGATGCGTCTGAATGTTCAATGTTATGTTCATAAAACAAATAAAAATTTAAAATGATGTTGAGTGCTTTATATGTAGAGTCAATTTATTGTTTAACCTCTAATACTGATGTCGCGTACGTATTATCTGTAATAAATCAATCGTTAGTACTTGATATGTCATCGATAGGAACCGAATTACACTTGCATGTGGGAGTCACGTACAGCCTGTTGAGATGTAATTAACCTGAGCACACATAAGTATGCGCGGCGTTTACTTAGGAAGCACTTACCTACGAAACATGGAGTTGTCTTTGGAAGTCTTATATAGTCACGATTGATTGTGCAATCCGTGTTTAAGTTAGCTATCCGTGGTGGCGTGTTGTCAGCGCGGTGACTGATCCGTCTGCTGGTGACGGAACACGGCCAGTTACGCCATCACTCGGCGCCTAAACACTTTATAATTCCATCTGAATTAACATAGTACTCACATACTTTCCGTACAAATTACGATGTTCAACTATTTAATTTATTTCCGAGAGTTTTCATTCTAGACATCATAAAACAATGAAGACAGGCTGCCGACTGATGAACTAACGTCTGAAATATAAAAAGATATTTGAGATCACCTATACGTTGTAATTCATATTAAAATACGTTTTCTGTAAATGACAGATAGTCGGATAGAAGTATTAATCTCTGTTGCGGAGCGGCCGGCGCGCGGCGGTGATATCTGGCAGCCGTCGTGCAATATCAA
The DNA here is from genome assembly GCF_003590095.1 of Trichoplusia ni. Taxonomy (NCBI): domain Eukaryota; kingdom Metazoa; phylum Arthropoda; class Insecta; order Lepidoptera; family Noctuidae; genus Trichoplusia; species Trichoplusia ni. Next base: position 2,407,306 of record NC_039488.1, on the reverse strand, counting down.
TCGTTTGTGTGATATGACATCGAATGAGTTTTATATCTGGCCCCTTTGAACCGATTTAGTGGCGCGCTTCTCTAGCCAGTTTGTGTTCGCGGCAGCGGCGTCGAGTGGCGGGTGGCGGCGCGGCGGCGCCTGCTTACATCACACCATTGGAAAACTCGTCGCGACGCAGAGGACTTAAACGCTAGCCCGCGACTAGACTCGAAATGAAGCGGACACGGCTCTAGTCGCGTCACGTTTTTTAAGTTTAAATTTAAGCTAAACGACATTAATGAGTGGTATCGGTTGAAATGCTATGTGTCCGTCTGTTCGCAGCGGCGGAGTAGCGAGTGTGCGCTATGCAAGCGCATAAATATTCATACCCGCACAGGCGCGACGAGTGAGCCAAGCTTGGCCGAGTCAAAGGTGTCCGACGACGATCGCACACTCTCTACTAGGGCTGTCGCCTAGCCGCATTCTTTCTGCAAACATTCAGATCAAACTTACCTAACTTTCAATCGAATCATTTATTTTAAATGTATACAATAAAGCTGTTGAGAAACAAACTGGTAAATAGCTGTTAGGATTAAAAAGTGTAGGAGAAAGTGACTGCATACCTCCATCATAGAATGTTAAAACAAAATCTTGCCAAGAACGATAAAATGCTTTTTCACATTATGATTATATTTCCTCTGGTAAAATTCCTTGGTCAGTTTCAAGTCAGGTGACCAAACGGCGAGGAAAATTTTCAAAAAAGTCGTATCTTTTTTTCGATTGCCACGTCTCTGCTATTTGAAGTAAATGATAAAGCTTCAAGAATACCCAGTGTAGTGTCGGTTTCTTGACATAAATGTACAAATAAGCGTGTCTTTAGCCACGCCACGTCTGAGCCGCGCCGATCTAGCGCTGGTATTTGTCACTGTTAATGCATTTTAATGGTCGACGGCATATTTACTACATTTTATTGATACTTGAAGCCCAGATACAACACGTTAGTCTAACTAACCAATAAATACCAATGTGGAATAAACATACATAATCATTAGTTCTAAAGATCAGACGTTTAATGTAATTTGGTATGTTTAGTGGAGAATTACGATTAATTTCGATTTCGATAGTGATACTAGACTTAGGAATTTAAATTCAAAGTACCTTGTTTCGTAATTGCGTAAGTATAGTTAATGTAAGTGGCGCCAATGTTTATTCTAATATGATAAAGTGGTTAAGTGTGGTTGTGCGCAGCCAATATTTAAAAAAAACGGATACTACAGTTTTCATGCATAAATAGTTAACTAAAATTCGTCCATTAATTTTGTAATTGGTATTTTTTTGCGATCTTATGCAACAACAAAACAACAAGACATGTTTGATTACTTAATTCTGATCAACTTTAATTAATTATGCTCTTATTAAAACTTAATTGAGATATCGCTTGCTTAAGTAAAATTAATCACAATAACACATAATACACTGTTTCTTCTATAGCAAAAACATGAAAAAACAATGCTTCAATTTTAAAACATTTGAGAGGCGTGATGTGGTCAAGCGTCGCCGCGCGTTCGCACTAGTTTATTATTATTGAGGCGCGTACAATAAATGTGTCGTCAGCCCTGTGTATCGGCACATTCCTTCGGCAGCCATCTCGCCGAGCGCTACTCTTTGTTGTGCTTGCAAATATCCTAGAGCTACTCATCCCCGCCTTGGCGCCATTTGCAAATAAATTTAGGGCTGTCTCGGATATGTAATGAATTTACAGAGTGAATTATGAACGGCGCCAGAGCGTGCCAGATCACAATCCGCCTCCGTACTTGTACGAGTAAACAGGTCTTCTCATCACAATGTTTACTGGTCACTGTACCCAATATACTTGTTCATCATGTCCTATGATCAGATAACACGATTTATTAGTTTAAGTCGCAACGGTCCTACACACCTATACCGAACCAGCATTTACATAGATACCGCGACTTACTGCATACAATTATGCTATTATTGATATTATATTACAATGACATTTACATGATTATTAATACTAGGAGCATTTATTCTATTAAAATAATTACTCGTAAAGACAGGCAGTTATTGAATATTGACATTTCAAATTAATGGAAAATTATTGAAAAATGTAGAGTCGTTTTTACAATTTGATATCCGATACGTATTATTTAGTGCTTGTGATTGGATCCTGTTAAATTGATTTCTTAGGTAATATAACCTTTTTCTTATAACTTTTGTACTGAGAATAAACAGAGTTGTCGTATAATCAGAACGTAGGCCCACATCCTTAGTACTCTGCACACGCGATCCGCTCGGCCGCGCTCACATGTATAGAAATGACTGATTAGGAAAGTGGCCACCGGTATTAGACTAGAAATGGGAAAAGGCTACTCAACATCCTTGCCGTGCAAGTACCAATAAAACTGGCACCAGTTACTGCGAATAACAGTTTGTCAGGCGATATCCGATGACCTTACCGGATGCGTATCGCAGTTGACGTCCAGACGTGTACTCAGGCTCCCTTTGAGGCAGTCTAACTTGCATACCTATGTCATATTTATTCAAAAGTAATATCGTAATCATATATTTAGCCCGATCCGTTTCAGAAAAGCGTAAATCATGCAATAAAATTGATATTTTTAAAGAGCATATACCAAGTAACAAATTTCTTTATGATAGTAAAGCAATTGCATGTTCGAACACAAAACACAGATATTATTGCCATCAAAATTGAAAGAGCAAGAGCATAAAATACAAAATTATCAAATATCAAAGGTTTCTTGAGTTTACGACCACTGCTCTCTACTTCAATCCTGTCCTAATAGACGCTAACTGACATAAACGACTATCTTATTTACAACCTAGTCAAGTGACTAACTTGCAAGAACACTGAAAACATTTAATTATCATGATTTACATACTATGAAACCGAACTCGGTCGTAATATCGCATAATGTACTTGGTTTTAGTTACGGAAATGTGATAAATATGATTCGCAGCTGAGATGCATTTGGGTTTACGAGCATTTAACGTGCGTACATCTACAAATCGGGTACCAATCAAACTGTCGCACGAAATGTCAGTGCTCTCTCTATTTCTGTCCATAGCAGACCCAACAAGAAAGCTATGCAAAACGCAAATTCTACCGTCGCCGTCTAGACGCCCGCGCCGGTCCTGTTACGATTGAATAACAGTTGATCCAATCAACCCGAATGGAGGGGTCGGTGGGGTCTTGCGAACAGTGTGGACCTCGCCGGCGACGACGCGACGCTCCCTGTCCGCGATCAATTGATCCAACTGTTGTTTTTATGAGCAATCGTCTTGAGAAAGTGCCCGTCAATACCCACTACACTTCCACAGGAAAACATTAAGTTATACTGAATAGTAAATGTCATATTTATAAGGTTAACGTCAAGTCTCCGGTGATTAGGTTCTAAAATGCTGATTTTATTTGTCTTTATAAGCAGCAGTCTCGCCGGTATAATAACCATGTCCGTTTATGGTGTTTATAGAATACGTCGTCTTTCACCGTTTTCTTGGAAAGTAATTTCAGACTGGATATTATTTAACGGTAAAATTTAAGGACCTATTTCTCTAAAGTTCTTAGTGGTTTTGGCTGACTGCTTGCAGATATCTCCCTCAGTCATAAACTAATAAATCGAATCGCCATTTGATTCTTACACCAGCTGCAAGTCCTTAAGCTGCGTCGACTTGGAAGGCAATTAGTCAAGCGATTAAGCGATGAACGTTTGGGTGAACGTTCCGATTCATTATAATACAATTGAATTGTTTTGTTCCAGCTCCCGACATCGTCCAAGAAGATAGTCCGGTCGTTATAACAACTGATGAGGATGAAAAAAACATGAAATGTAAGTTTTGAAGACAGAAAAATACGTGTTTTGGTAATGCATACAACTTTATTAACTCAAGTATTTTATGAATTTTGAAATCCTGAATCCTTTTTTCAGTTTTCGCATCATTTCTGACGGGCCGGTCCCCGCTGTGCGTCCGGCGTGACGACATGTCCGGGGTGCCGGTAGCACCGGGCGTGGCCACAGCGCGCTTCACCTTCCGCCGTCGTCACCTCTACTGGTCGGTCCTCCTCAGCCCTTCCATACAAAACCAACCTCGAGCGCTCGCCTTCCTCGATCGCGAAGGACGAGTACTCCTAGAACAGTCCCTCAAGAAAATCCCGGGGATACACGCCACTTACGAAGAAAAAACTGATAAGGTATTTCAAGGCATAATTATACGTCATACAGTAAATATACATTCAGTTCCCAGAAATATTGAAGTAGGCAGTCATTAAATACTTGTATGTTATAAACCGAGGAATCTGTGTTGTTTACAGCTTTGCGGGGTCTGGCGTCGAGTGCCGCGCCAGTACAAGACTTTATTAAGAGACGGCGACCTGCATGTGGCTCTGCTGTGGGGCGACGCTCGTAACAACACCATTGATAGCGCTCTGAGTGGCAGAATCGACAGGTAGGTAAGGAATAGGAATTTTAATCGAACATCAACTTTGTACATGCCGCTGACTTGATTTATATTGCCTTATGAGTAATTCCAGACAGCCTCACAAATTGATGTAATAAATATTATTGCAGTAATTGTTCCACTGAATCTATGAATGGCAGTACTGTTCGCCTTGGATTGTAAATTAAATTAACCGCGTGATTAACAACGGAAATCTTTAGGTTCACTATTAGACTTAATTCTGGGAAAAAACCTGAGCGCAGATGTTTTATGACATACGTATCATACTGTTAGTGGGAACCTAATTGATGTCTAGCTTTAATTGCTTTAGCACTATTCAATAACGTTGATGCAGACAACATAAACATACAGCAATTTAAAACAAGACATTATTATGTTTCTAGGAAAGTAAACAAAAAATAATTTGACCTTATTTTTGGTCAATTAACCTCACTGCGTAGAAAGTTAAGGAAAAATTAATATTTGATCAGTTGTTTATTGCTCCACATTTGGGTCATTACGGCCGGTGCTGAAACTGATCATAAATCTCTGTTATAGTGTGTACCACGTTTGGGGTCACAGTTTTGACATACTTCCTTGTTTTAGGTATCCAGCGCTATCTTCGGAGATGTTCACTACGCTTTTGGAGCCGGAGCATCCTCCCACGTCTATCGGGCAGGGAGCTTGTCGTGACTATCCTGCATTGGAGTACGAGGATGGTTGGTGGGGAGGCACTGCCGTCATCACGGCGGTCGCTGGCGCCACTCCCAGCCTCTACTTGGCTCTGGTCTTCAACGGCGTCTTCCCTAAAACTGCAGTTACTTCTCATCTGGTCAGAGTGATACTCACTTTACCAGAAAAGAATCAGACGATCATTGATCAGGTATATTCATATTTATTTATCTTGTTTTGAAATGCCACGCTCATTCAATTTGCTAGCATTACTTGCTTGGGTCGTCGGTACCAATATCTTAATTGAAAGTTTCCTTGAGTTAACTGAATACCATTTCAGTATCTTGCAGGTCTTAGATGAATTAATGTGTTTTTTTCAGGTGCAGAGGGTAAGCAAACCCCATTACGATTTTAACGTTTTGGAGGTGTCGACTCCAGTGTCGGCTGCGGAACTGCGGTCTTTGGCTAGAGGCCGACTTTTGCTGACTGTGGAGGCTGTTGGAACTCCAGAGAGGAGAATTGTTGGGAGTGTGAGGCAGAAAGCCGCCTGTGAGGTGTATAATGCACCTCTTGTGTCTGAGAGGCTTCCAGCCACTCCCGCGCCAGAGGGTCTTGCGTTGCTCTACATCGATAAGGAGGGGTCTCTCGTCTATGATATACAGGTACAGCAATTCATAAATAATAACAAAAAAGAATATTTATACTTATTAGAAAAACACTATCTTGTTACAATATAGGAAAAGTTAACGTTCTATTCTTGAATAGGAAGAAAATACAAATACAAGGAAAATGCAGCGAAACATACTGTGATAAGTTATGATTTCGACACATTCTAGATTCAACTACGAGTCATGATATCACCTGACGATAAAAATATGTTTTTTCCACTTAATTATCAATCAGTTAAAAAACATGTAATCATTCCAATGGCCAGCTCGTTTAATTTAGAAGAATTTGAATGACTTTGATGATATTTATCATAAATTAAATTACTAAAGAATCTCCTTAATAGGTTACTTGAGATCGTTAAGGCCCACGATTTATTATAGTTGTATTAGGTACATGACTCGGTTAATGATTTCCCTTGTAAAGGTACCTAAATGATTATGAACTGTTTAGTCATTAGAGCCGGTGGTACTTAGGTATTGGATGAAAATCGACATTCCCAAGAATTTGGTTTCATCAATGCAAGGGGAACCAATAATCAATAAATGCATTTGGACGGGGGCATATTTATAGTAGCTAGAAAGTGAAGATTGAATAATACCCTTAAAATTGAATTTACCTATTGAAATTGCTTGTTTTCAGGTGGATAATTTAGGGATAACAGATCCTAAGATCACTTTGGTGGAAGAGCAAGGCAAGAGGCATTCTCAAGTGGAAATACTGGACACAAGGATTGGTGTGCTGGCGAGACCAAGTGCGAGGATCTTCCAGCCTTTGTATGAAGACCAACTTGCCGTGCATATTAGCGCTGAAACTGGTAAGAGCTGTTCTTTAAGGTGCCTATAGAGTTTTGGGTACCTCTTTGTAAATTTAGATTTTAAAACCTTACCTTGTCAAAATCCCACCGTTTCTTATTACAGAGAAAAGAATAATAAAAGAAAATACGATATGGTTATAAAATAAGATTAATAAAATATTAATTTCGGTGTATATTCTGGATGTTATTTTGGGAAAGCGCTCTAAACGTAACTTCAAACAGTCAAATATTTTAACAAAGTCCATTTGAAATGGGCCCTACTGTTATATTAGGGCGTGTAACCAGGACCTACAGAAGTTTAATCAAGTTGCTAATGATTGTTAATCATGTAAAACTGTATCAAATTACCAATTAATATAAAAATGAGAGAAACATAATTTGCAGCTAATTGCTCTTTGTTACTATTGTAAATACGTTATACAAGTTGCTGGTAGTTAGACCCGCGCTCAATTGGAACGAACTTGATTATATTAGGCCTAACCGACTTTATGACGATGCATTGTTGACTTTAATTGAGCGAGTTTATTTTGCAGTAAAGTTGTTAAGCTTTTGATTTGTTCCACTCTAATGATGTTTGTTTACTAAAAACAAATGTGGCAAAGCTTTTAGCTTTACATTTAATAAATCCGTGAAGAGGAAATTTAATGTAATTTGGTTCAACTTTAAAAGAGGCGATGGCTCCTGAGTTTGTTTTGTTCATTTCAAAATGTAACATTCAACTTCGATCCATAATGTTCAATAGCTTTCTCTTTCAAGTATCAATAGTGCGTTAATTTTATGAATATCGGATATTTCAGGGCCTCCTATTCTTCGTGGTCGCCTGACATCTCGTATGCTCCCTGACGCGGCTGGGTCAGGCCCTGCTCTGCTGCGGAGAACAGGCCAAGTTCGTCTACCAGCTGCCATGGCTGGGCTTGCTTGGCTCTCCGTGGATTCGTTGTGTGGATTATATTATGAGGTAAACATTATTTCTAGTCTTCTGAAGTTTACCTGACAATAAAAGTTTGAATAATGATTTTTTTGATTCTTAATTCAATGAATATACATAGGGTGCCCCTATAGACTTGCAAAGTATGCTTTATGTAGGAGGTATGCGTTTTACCTTTTTTAAGTAAAAAAAACTAAAACTTATTTATTTGGCAATAACGCAAAATGTCATCAATAATTAGAAATAATAAGAAATAATTTAATCATAACTTCCATGAAGATAATTGATAATGAAAGAATGCTCCATGTTACTCTGTATTTTTTGGGAAGCGCAACTAGAAAGGCAATTCCGATAAAAACGCGTGAATAAAGCGTTGCGTCAATTAATTGTCAAGGAAAGCACTGAAATTAATAACATTATCTTCTATTTTTATCAGACGGTAGTAACGGGCGGTAACGCTCGGTCCTGGTCATCCTGGTGGTTGGAAGCCAATGCAGGTGGTGACACTGGGGCAAGAGAACTAGGCGGTGAAGAAGGCTGGGTTCTAGAGCCTACTGCAGCAGAACTGGTCGCGCTACATGTTGGTGCGGCGTTCTTGGAGCTTCGGGCTCATGATAATGTCACCGTCATTCTACGCACGCGAGTACCACAGGTAATTATTACCGTACTTTTTTTATAAGTGGCTGTGAATGTCTCATCGATAGGTACTATTGTTTTCCCTTTTGTTTTCTGTGATTAATTGGGTTCAGGTTCTGGTAAAAAAATTGATAGAGAGTGCATTATTTTTTTTGGGCATACCACATTTCTATTCATACCCTCGTAGATCCAAGAGCAAGAGTAGAAAGTACATCTAATATGCGGAATAAACCCAAATTACCAAGTATTTCGTCAGTATTTTTTTCTAATTACCCTTTTAATATAATAATCAAGACATTGACCTAATTTCATTGAATGTTTTGTTAATTGTAAAAAACATCCGAAAAAATCAACTTAATATATAGTCATAAAGATTAAGTTAACCTGAACCAATTCTAATAACATTAACTATTAAGATAAGCTTTACCTGACTAATTAATCGATTAACAATTTGTTTATGCCGCGACAGATTGGAAATATATATGGTGAGTTATGAATACTAACATTCTATGTAGACAATGGGGATGATAATTGGGTGTCATCATTATCATCGTCAAAATTTAGACACACGTATTTTTTCCTTTTTCTATACAGCAAAAATTGGCATCGATAAACTGCTGACGTACTGATATCGTAAAATGTATACAAAATCGTGACGTCATGCGTGTGTTCCATCTCTGTTAATTCATAATTTTTTTGTTTACGAAAAAAAAATACGTATTGTTTTAAATTCCCAGAGAGACGCAAAAAAAAGTCGTCGTCCCCATTCGAATTTTCGAAAATGCTCTTTAACAATTTCCTTTGTTGTTTCATTCCAGATAAGCGTGCCAACATCTTGCTTGCCCGCGGTGCCGGGGACTTCGGACAACGAGCTGAATGCCAAGTACACGCCAGGACCAATGGAAGACCAAATCACGGACCTGTTCCGCCTCAATGTCAACTATTGTACGCAGAGGGATAAGTTCTACAAACTGGGAGAAACTTGGACAGATACTGAGGTAAGAGTTGATGCTGTGATAAGTTTCTTTTGACAGTATTAGACGTCTTAGATTCTAGCACATGAAACTATGACCTTGACTGACTATTAAGGATATCTCAATGTAACTTCTTTTAGGGTTTTAAAATAAAATATAAAAAATCAGTTATGTTTGCTTAAACATTCTTATCGTTTTCCATTTTTTCTTTTGCAAATACCTCGATTTGGTATTTGAAATGTGATGTATAGTATGTATAATGCCTGCTTCATAACTAGTTTAGGATTTTTGAAGAAACTATTTTTATCTTTCCAGACATGTTCAAAATGTTGGTGCGTCTTGGGCATGCCGCGGTGTGAGCCGGTGCAGTGCCCACCTGTGAATTGCCTCGTCCCGACCATCAAGCCGCCAGGACAATGCTGCCCTATTTGCACAAGTAAGTTGACTAATCTTTTACCACAGGTCGGACCTTGAAAACCCCTAGAAGTACGATAAGGTAAGGCCAGACCAGAGAAAGAGCTCTGCTTCAAGCTGTTGAATGTCTTTAGTTAGGGACTCCTAACTCTGACTCCTTGATATCACGTTTCACCCAGGAAACTATAGTTAAATAAAGATTCATTAAATTTCCTGCTTACCATGTCTTTTCATATTTAAGTATACACTAAATATTACATAATAAAAGGTTCCTGTGATAGTGTACTAATTAAATTTTACTGCTTCCAGACTCCACGACTGCGGTATGGTCGGAGAACGGCAGCTGCCAACTAGCTGGACAGAGCTACGCGCCAGGATCATCATGGCATCCTTACCTGGTGCCCGGCGGGTACGACACCTGCGCCATCTGTACCTGCAACTTTGCCACCAGGCAGATACAGTGCCCTAGAGTGAAGTGCCCGCCTCTACGCTGTAGCGAGAAGGAAGCCTACAGACCTGATAAGAAGGCCTGCTGTCGCCTGTGTCCCGAGGTAAGCGAAGAAGAGATTTTAGATTATTTGGAAAAACAGATTACGGTGAAATTAATCTAAGTGTTCACTGATGATGTTGATATCAAAATTTTCATTGCTTCTTTAGGTAAAGGCGAAGAAACCGGATGAAGAAACTCCGAAAGACCAGGGGGCGCCACGTACAGCAGATGAGATTTTGGCAGAAGGAGGGTGCAAATTCCCCGATGGGCCACTTCCCAACGGCAAGGAGGTGCACCCCTCCATACACTCACACGGGGAGCAGAGATGCGTCACGTGTCGGTGCAAGGTAATTTGCATTTTAGTCACCTTAGTCCGCGGAAAGACTTACTTTCTACCTACATGAAATTAAGCCTTATCTGATAATCATCAATAGAAAAGAAAGAAGTAGGTTTTCATGTCATCAGTTGCATGTGTTTTAATGTGTTGTTTATCTGGCTTGCAGGATGGAGAAGTGACGTGCGTGCGCAAGCGGTGCGGGCGCGCGGCGTGCGCGCGGCGGCGGCGCGTGGACGCGTGCTGCGCGTGCCCGCGGCACCGGCGGCAGCGCGCGCCGCGCCCCGAGCGCCCCGCGCCGCCGCCGCCCAGCTGAGCGCCCGGCCGCGCTGCCCGGACACAGTATTACTGCGCCCGACCACCCCGTCTATACCCCAGACTGCTCGTAGGCTAAGTGAGTGACTATAGACTGACATATTTTTATGTACTCGTGCGATTCGAATGTGTCTCTAGTTTTAGTTTGCGTCATCGGTGACGCGTCGTCGAACCGAACGATCGCGGTACGATTGAAACGCTGACTAAAGTTTCTGCCAACGGAATACCACTTTGTTTGCACGAGTATGCATAGTACAGATTTTAATTTGCTCTAGTTGATAACAGACAGTTTTCGAGTAATTAAAATGATTTGTACAATATAAAGTATGAGGCTCGGCCAATTAGAGGTTAATAGTCGTGATCGGAGTGATTGTGGAGTGGTGGTGTTGGCGCAGGGCGTTCGGTTCGGCGGCGCGCGAGGTATCGGTGCTCGGTACTCGGCGGCAGAGGGTCGGCCGCGCGGAGGCTCGGACTCGATCGGCGACAGGCGGTAGCTTTACTGTGTATTATTATAACGGCGTTGAATATTTACTTACCCACCGGTATTTTAATTGGTATTATGGTAACCCAAAATTTAGGCGCATTACATCATCCGATACTGATTCGTATTATTTTAGTGGTAGGGCTCGATGCTCGGTCGTTGGACAAGGATTGCGAGCGCGGTCGATAACAGATGTGCCATATTTTCTTAAATGTAAATATAAATTATAATACTAATTATGTGCATATTTATTTACGTTTCTATTGTATATGATACGGGATAACCGCACGTTTAGGTAATCAAGTATGAACCATCACAAATGCTATTTAATTGGTCGCCTTGTTTGTGCATTTGCTTTTAGTTTTGTATATCTATATTTAATACCACACAACGTGTCTGTCGTGACCGGTAACTTCTATTACCTGCGTTATATTATCTAGTTGTAGTACTGTTGACGAGGAGGTATTTAAAGTTAATTTATAGACATGTGATTATGGAATTAATGTTGCTTCAAGATGGAATGTAATCCCAGTTTACTACACGTATCCGACAGCTTTTAGGGACTCTTAGCACTGGTTATAAGTTATATACACTTGCGGATACTTTTCAATACATACCTATATCATATTATTTCTATGTTTGTCTAAAGGTATTTTGTAAATATTTATTTCATTTTATAGTCTACGTAACGTATTGTACCGATATAAATCGATATAAATAAGATAGTTTACGCAAATTACGTGACTAGTTTTGTTTAATTACTAAGTTGACGGTTTAGTTACGTAATTAAGGAAGCTAGTCCAAATGTTTCGATGTGATGGATGTGAATGCCATGTAGCTAGCGATACGTCTGTTTTCAATACTGATTATAATAGGAATTTATTACTATTAAGTTGTAACCATGGTAACGTAGTCACTAGGTGTCAAACAATAGAGTCGTAGTGTTCACGTTAGGGACAGAGACGCCTTTATATGTTATGCGCGGGCGCTTGAGGCGGCTTCATAAATTGAAATTGGAATTAAAAAAACGTTAAAGTTTCACACCTAGTGAAAACGAAACCAAAAGGTAATATAATTAAAGTGCAAACCGCACATTTTTTAGTAATTCGACTTTTTTCGCGAGAGACCATTTACCAAAAAGTTGTAAATTAAAGATTGTTTTTCACATTTCGTTGTGGGTTCTAGTCCAGTCAAAATTATGTGGAGTTGTTGTATAATAATGTTACATTGGCTATTATTTTAATATAATTTGACATAACGAGAATATCACTCGATTAAGCAAGAGTTATCTTGGTTCTAATATATTTTTTGTATAATCTAACAATAGAGGAGTAACCGATGGCTTGCGAATAACAAAACTAATAGCCATACAAGATACTACGAACTCGCTTATATTGCATTGTTTTTTCTATTAAATAAACTGCATTAAATACCGGTATAATGGTATGTAACCGGATGATATTCATATTATTTTTATTTAAAACTGTATTAATTAATATTTGAAATTCAAAATGTTTTTTTAAACAAGATGTTACATATTTGTGGTATAATATCACACAATTTGGGTTGTCGAGGTGCATCCAGTCAATAGTTTGTAACCATCATACATTGATATGAAATAAATGACCTGTGAACATTTATGTGTTTGACTTCCATTTCTTTACCCTTTATGAAAAAATATTACTTCAAAGTGATGTCAAATGTCTTCGTTTTTATACTGTAGATGATCTGAACCTGCATTATACAAAAAACTTTTGGCTCAGCAAAATTTTGTAGCTATTGACACGATGAGAAGAAGGTGGTACTTCAGAAAAAGACTCATCGACGGCTGTATTAAGTACCTTGCAAATACAGGTAATGTAATTGTAACAAAGAAACGATTGAGTAAGTATAAAAAGTACTTTGAAAATGAAACATATTCCGGCCCCTTTAGTTCAAGACTAATTGTAAAAAATGTTACCACACCACTAGCAGAAAACAGAAAAGTAGACGCTTAATTGGAAGGAAGGCGAGTGCAAAAAACTTTTCAATTCTTAAACAAACAATTTTAATTAAGGTTGTGCACAACTTTCGAAAATACATGGTTGCTGTATTACCTTATACTATGTACGCATTAAACAATACAAATATTTAAAGAGAAGACTTCTTAAGGGCTACAAGTGTATCCACCATAGCGTCAACTACAGCATCAACAACCTTGATGGTTGAGTTGACACCCATGATGCCGACACGAAGAGCTTTTCCTGCGGTCGGTCCAAGGCCGGCGAATATCAGGATGTTGTGCCTGTGACAAATAAACTTGTATTAGAACATAAATTGTGGTACCCGACTGTTATTTGTACATCTTTGACAGTTGTTACGGAGAGTTAGAAGCGTGAAAGATTGACTAAGAGGTGTCGTATTGTCTAGGTAACTGAGGTTAGAAGGTCAGATAGACAGTCCCTCTTTGTAAACTCTTATGGCATCTGGAAAGAATGGAAGCCGACCGCAACATAGTTAAGAATAGCAGCGTTTGTTTTAAGAAACCCGTTAGGAACTAACTCCTTTTCACCAGCTTTCTTTCAATTTTCTAAGAAGTTTTATATTTCTCTATAATTCTATAATAGATTTAATTTACCTTAAAGTTTTTTAGTATCGTAGCTTTTATTTGTAGGTTAAAATCACGTCCGTCACAAGAGAGCACAAAATCTATATAAGAAGTGAAAATATGACAAAGATTTTAGTATGAGTAATCCTCAGACATTATGAAACTTACTTAGCTCTCATATATTTAACGAACTCCAAATAATCGTATCCTTTAGGTAGGACTACAGTCGTTACTGTTGCCAAGCGGTCTTCTGGCTTCGGGATTAGGAAACCGAAGGTGTTCTCCCGAAGACGTTTGTGGAAGTAAGCAGTACTGGCCGCGTGCCGCGCCCACGTCGCTGGTAGAGTCTCCTTGCTAATCTCTTGAAGACAGCACCGGAGAGCCCAGAATAGAGGAGGGCTGATGGTGTGGTGGTATCTGAAGATGTACAGGAGTAAGTAATTGGAAGTTTTAGTTGAATGAGGATTATTTTTCTTTATTAATGTGATCTGCACTTTTTTTTAGTAACCGCAATATTCACTGAAGAAAATGATTTTTTAGAACTTTTACGTCACTGTTTGTCGATAGTATTCTTGAAGAATAACTAAATTTATTTGCTAAGTAGTGCAATAAAATTGACACACCAAGTAATTTGCCCGTAATTAAATCAAGTCAAGAAAAATCATTACTGTTATCTGTCATTACCTTTGTAAGTACAAGGGTAGGTACATAAGACAGGCAAGAGACTAAGTATTAATAGTTGCATAGTCGGGAACAAAGTAAAATACTCACGCTCTTGTATTCCCGTAGCAGTTCCACTGTTGGGCTAAAAGTTTGATGTCGAAGTAGAAAGGAGGATCATGCTTCCTCGTCTTTATTTTTTGCCTGAAAAAAAAAATTGAAATAAAAAAAATAAACACGTCTTTTTCTTGACTAAATACACTTACATTTCTTTCCTTCATTAGCCCAGAAAAACGCAATGCGCAATGTAGAGCTTCATTCATTCCAAGTACTATTCATTAAACTTTTACTCCATAATTAATGTACCCAAGTTGATGAACTTACTCGGCTCGAGCACTGAATGCCACAGGAGAGATCCCAGCTGGCCCGCTGAATGCTTTCTGTGTGGAAGTGTATACGGCGTCCACCCCCCACTCATCCATGAAAAATGGTACTGCGACAAGTGACACGACAGTATCCACTAGTAAAAGAGTTCCGTATCTGAAGACAAGAGAAAAATACATTTAGAGAAAATAAACCATTTAATTTTCCTTTTAAACAGCACTGCATGTAACTACGCTTCACATAATTGGATTTCCATAATGATTTCATGATTGAGTTGCGGTAACCCAAAATTTTCTGATTTTGTACATGCTAAATCACTCTATTGCTTTCACATTTTTCTATTTTAACATACCTCAACATTATCTATAGTTCTCAATATCAATAATGTTCAAAAATTACTGTTATTCATTCCTAAATTCATTATTCTTAAGCCATTTGTACGGAACCCGTAACTTACTGTAAAAATACTTTAAGGTAAATAATATCGATGCCTATAAACGGCACACTCAAGAACCATTAAAAATTAAACAGAGCAATACCTATCTATGATATTTCGACAAAAAAAAGTTTTAGTCAAAGGAAGTATGTGTATTTGGTATTCCGAGACACTGTATTATGTATGTGATGTGATCTCCGACATTTATTTGGCCGGTATTACAGGGTTTATCCTTCTTTATTGCGAACCTCATTTCAAGTCCGAGCGCGTGATTGCGTGATATTTACTATGTGGGTATATCAACTACTTATGGCCAGTTTTTTTAGATAACCTTGAAAATACATTTTAGCTTTATTTGCGTATATTTTCACCGTGTTTCTTTATTGGTTAGAAGCGTAACTTTTTGTTTTTTTTTTGGACTTCTTTTAATGAGTTTAATTCGTAAATAAACGTTTTGTTTCAAAGATTTCTACCAAAAGTCTTGGCGTGTTAATCATCCGCTGCAAGTTTAGTTATTATTGTAAACCTAAAAAGGCATTATTGAAATTCAAAATAGAAGTTGATCTTTTTTCAAACTTTCATTTTCTCACTAATTAGCACAGCAGAAGCATTATTTACTCAACTAATGTTCTGCAGGTGAAAAATTATTCAAGCTGAACGACTCGTTTAAGAAATAAAGAGAATTTTAAAGCAGTCGGAATCACCGAAAACTTTTTATCTTAACTTCTACCGCGCTTGGTATTTTCCACTGCATGCTAATTGCAGACTCCTTCACAGGATGCAATTAAAGAGTTTTCAACTCGAACGTATTCAGGAGACCTAGATCTAAGTAAAAAGCCAAGTCAGGAATGAAAGAGACAACGAGCGTAATTAAATTGTTTGGGTTCCGTGTTCCAGTTCTCTCGGCCAATCAAATACTTTTTCTGCTAAAGTTCGCTGCTTTTTTAATTTAGAAGTGAAAGGTCGACAAGAGAAATGGTTTTACCGCAGATTGGATAGAACCCGGATTTGTAATGCGGTTTTTATAACTGTTCGTTTATTTGACAGAAGGGGCTCAAGATTCGAGGAATTCGATAAATTAGGGGTATTGCAATGTTATATTTGTTACGGCAAAAATCAATTTGTTTTGATTAAAATTGTTCTATGGTGAAATTACGTACCTACTATGTATAAGGAAAGTAAGAATATCTGACGATATAAGTAAAGGTTTTTTTTTATTATAGGTACGTAAATATATGGGCTACATAGCACTGATAGAGTTTTTCAAATCTGACTTATACTTCCATAGATAAGTCCGTTCATACAAATAAACTATTCGTGTATAAAAATGTCTAGTAGGTATTTACGTAGATATGCGAATAAAAATTTCGTTACATATTTCATCTTATTTGTTTATTAAAATGAAGATCAAATATCGGTATCCATAATATAAGTAAGCATGCCTTAGTAACTTCGTCACTCTGGGCGTCTAATACACGATACTTATGATAAACTTTATCATCTTGCATACAAACTTGCATGGAACAAATCAAGAAAACAAGTACATGTCAAAACGGCTGTAGTTATCTCTAGAAGTCACGCGTTCTGTAGCGAGAAGGCTGACCGAGCCTAGACTAAGTGTAACTCGATAAACACGTGGCACCTTAGTACCAACTCAGACCAAAACTATTCCCGTTGTGGGAGCAAGATAGCACTATGCGCCATGTAGAGCACTGTCCCGCTTCAAAAAACCAAAATTCGTACTTTATCACGTAGTGGTAGCACCCCTGATCTTATTCTATTACGAGCCATTATCCTTTCTTTGTGAACTAGTCGTAACTAGGTATAGTTGCCGATTCCATTATCCCTTATTTGCTCTAGAAAATAACAGTCGTAGTATTTTTTTAAGCGAGCTCTTTTCTCGTCGAAGCTAATGAGTAAATAAAGGTGTTTTAATAGTATCATGGTGTGGACTGTTACTACTGAAATTTCCTGTCTGTTTTTATATAGAAATGAAATAGTAGCAATGTTGTCTCATGTAACGCAATTATTGGGTATTTACTTTCGATAAGACAGGTCCACAATTATAATAATAATGTTCCACAACTTTCTTACAACGCCATCTTGTCTGAACCTAAGCAAAGCTTGTATTATGAGTACTAGACAACGCATAAACCTACTTAGATATTTCTAAACACAAACATAATATTGTAGAAGAATTACACAAAGACACACGGCAAATCATTGTGCTCATCACACAATAATTTGTCCTGGGTGGGAATCGACCTGTGAAATCCGGTAAAGCAGTCAAGGCAACTAGCCACTAGAACAACAGGCCAGTCAAGGAATTGGACTCAGTGAATAACATATTTGACAAGTTCTACCATCTAAAATCTCACGTGATAAATAGAAAATACCAGCCAATGAGACGTCCCACAGCTGAGCTAAGGACTGCACATAATAGAAGTGTAAAAAATATAAAAAGGCTTACTTGTGACACAGATCCCCTAAACCTTCAAGGTTCTGTACGGTTCCAGTTGACGAGTCTCCGTGGGTGATGAACAGGGCTGTGGGACGGTACTTCTTGAGCGCTGGTTCCAATTGTGCAGGAGTGAAGGTCATGTCCATTGGAATGGTGACAGTCTCTGTCTTGATACCTGGGAGCAAGTAAGTAACCGGTATATGAAAATTGTAATGAATATGAGTATCAATAAATTGTAATTACTTATAACAAAGATTGGCAACACTAATGGTTAAAAGAGTGGGAGTTGATTAATGATATTTTTCTCATACGATGATAGAAATTTATAAGTCAAGTGATTCATATTTGTCCTTTTCTCAATTCGATTCAAATTACTGATCGTAGAAATGGACTCTCCTTTTAGCCCAGAATCCAAACCATAAATTTTGATGAAAGCTTGTATAAAAAGCTAGGAAGGCTCACGTAATTTATTGAAAAAAAGATTTTATTCTATCATAGTGTATGTATGAACTTACCATATCGGTTCGCCATAATGAAAGCCCTTTGGTCCCATATGCCTCTTGAAGCGATGAGTAGAGTTTCACCGGGACCCACCAGGTTGCTGATAATGGTCTCCATGCCAGTGTGACCGGACCCGCTCAAGGCCAAAACCAAATTACTCCTAGTTTGGAAAACATATTGTAAGCCAGCACGAATATCATCCGAAGCCTGGAATATGGAAAGGAAATTATTACAATTTTTGCGTTTTGAGTTTTTTGTTTCCTATGACGATGATAAAGCTAAGCGTTGCACCAAAAGTACAAAAAAAAAATTCTTTTCAATGTAGGAATTGTTACCCGGTACTTATACTTTTGAGTTTTCTGGCTTAATATCGTAGAAAGGAAGTGTCCCATCCTACTAATATTATTACCGCGAAAGTTTGTATGTCCAATGTATGGATATTTGTTCTTCATTCATGCAAAAACTAAAAAGAACGGATTTAGACGAAACTTGGTAGCCAGATAGTTTAGAAGCAGAACTAAAACATAGGATAGATTTTTATCCCGATTTCGTATTCCTGTGGGACCATTGTCGATTTGTAGCGCTCCAATAATTTTTATTTTGAAAATAATGATGTAAATAAAAATCCTAACTTCATGGTCAGTAAGTAAGTAAGGGTCGGAATATTCTAGTTTACTCTTTGCAATATGACAGTCTGACATAGCACGGTCTTGTGTACGATCCCTTTGTAATGAGGTCAAACTCAAAAGGGTTGTTTACATACTCCGTAGAAAAGAGAAGTGTATGCAATTTAACACTACGGGGCTATATCATCCGTTATTCGTACCTGAGTGTGGTTAAATTCAAGTATAAAAAGTAGAAACAAAAAAATAGAGACTTATACATTTTTTAAATGGGAATAAACGGCCTACATCTCGTTTGGACTCATGCAATGTAAAACCATTTAAGTAAGTGGGTTTTGTTCTAAAATAGTCAATTTTCGACAAATGAAGTGTATTCTAGATATATTTGTCGATAAATAATGTAAAATAAACGTTTCCCCACTTTTACTTTTAACTTAAAGCAGTTAAAGCATTTTTTTAATACTTTAAAACCATTTAAACTCTAGCGATCTGGAACAGTTCCTTTGAGTAAACTTACTTTAAAAAGTTCATCACAGATGGGCGATAGGATAGGTTTGGTGAGGGCTTGAGCGACGGAGGGCCAGACGTCACTGGGCCCTGGACCACATAGCAACGGCTTCACAAACTCCCGATCCACAATCTTGGGGGGAGGCACGGTCAGCTTGTGGCACGACATGATTGATCTGCAATAATGAATCCAAATGTTACTATCATGTGTTGTTAATACATGCAGTAATGATGGTCGTGGTAGAATACATTAGGGTCTTGCTAATAACCAGTAATTACTTAATTGTATTGGCATAATAATTATGAAAGTAGCGCGACTTAATAAAGTATATCAATGTTTTAGGCCATATGTTTCGTCTGCATCGTGGTTTAGTGCATTAAGCAACTACCGACTCTAATGAACACGTAATTGGTCAATAATCCTGACTAATAACGTACTAAATGCGTTCTAATTGGGCATACTATTTGCATCCGAATGTTATTACAAGGGAGTCTCGCCAAGAACAAGCGAGTGTCGAGTGAAATTATCTCGCACTCTGTGACCGATATTCTGCACAAGTATCCGTGAAGTTTGGTTACCGTAATCGGGTTAATGTTTAGATTTAGTGCTAATAGGGTGGTTGTAAATTTGCTGCAATGTTCTGGCGCTATCGGATGGCACATTTGGCAAGAGCGGCTCGCCCCGGGCGCGCGACGCTTGCCAGCCTCATATTTGTTCCACATGCTATCGTTCGTGTCGGTAGCCTGCGGTTTAACAATTGTTTTTATATCCCGGTTTAACATTAATTCTGTACATGTTCGGTAAAAAACGGGACACGAAGGTATAATAACGTTTACCCGAGTCGGAGATAAGGGGGGTCAAGAGTGCATTTGGCAGCGAGCGCGAGTATTGACACGATAGTACGTCACTCGCGCTAGATCAGGGTTATGTAAGACTAAGACGTGGAATGAAGATCGAACGAGCGCAATGTTGTCTCGACAAATTGATTCGATTCCCATCGCGACTGTCGAAGCGATCCCGGCTTCCCGGTGGGACAAAGCGAACGAGAGGAACGAGTCGCGCGCCCCGGCGGGGCAGACCTCACGCTCGCGCCGACACGACCCCGACAGGAGTATCATCTTCTCACCAGATCACCCGTGAAATGTCACTGATCAATATTTACTGGTTTACACTTTTCAACCGGCTTTGTGTTTGCGCTTTTCTATCGAATGTTGGGTTGAGAAAGATTTGTTGTTATGAGGACGAATTCGTTTCGCAACTCGAAACCTATAAAAATATTATAGGTTTCGATTTGTTGTTGTTGAAATTACTCGTAAACGTCTAAACGTTTTGGTTAAACCATAACATTAGATAGATAAATAATAATATTAGGTACTTACCTGAAACTTTTAGTTGTTTAAAGTTCAATATTTAAACACAGTGACCTTTCTAATTACTTATTGAATTGATGTCACATTGATGTACATAAAAAAAGTCTTTTTAATTATTTTATTGTACCTAATTCTCGTATAAACTTAAGGTCCGCGTGTTATCGTGTTGTATCACTCGGATGACGGACTATGACTGACGAAGAATCGATCTTTGTTTTATAGTAATAGTTTCCCATGATAACAAACTTTAGGTGCCTACTTATACATCGGTATTCGTAGGAACTTTTAAATGTAGGTATTCGTGGGAGGTAGATTTCGTGACAACGTTTTATTTTTGCGATATAGTCGGCATAGTTCGGCTCTGCTATTGGGAAAGGATCTTTTTTTCTTAAAAATAAATCAATAATAATAAAATTAATCGTATAACGTTCATATTCCTCACTTATTTTCGCCCATACGTAGTCGCATTTTATCATTTTCCGTAAGTAATTGCTGTTACCGGTTTTTAAAGGATTCGCGAAAAATTTTAGGGATTTTTGATCAGCTGTGAAATGTTTTCAAGCTGTTATCTTTATTTATTTGAATTAAATAAGCGTTAAATTGACTCAGTTCTAGGATTTCTATCAGATTGCCTTACAACTAGTAATTAGCACGGATGCGTAAAGGAAAACATATTAACTTGAAATATTAGATGATTTAGCTATTCTAAAATACAAGAACAGTATTTCCCAGATAAAATTCTACTTAGTAACATAATGTATCTGTCTTTTTGCGAACGCACTCCAACGTTTTTTTTAAATATAATTATATATTTTTTCACGTAAGTAAATGCAATTGGTTTTGAAGTAATATCTACAAATTGTATAAAGCAACATTTTGTATTTCACAGAAAGTCTGTTTATTTAAGTTCAGAATTAGGTTTTGTAAATAAAGCCTGGAATTATAAGTTTAAAACTGGATTTAATTTAACAAAATATATGGTACACAAAGTCTTACATCTAAAGGAGAAGTAATATAATATTCAAAATAACTTCGACTTACATTTGAAAAATAATGTGACACTAGTTATATACAAGTATGGTTAAAGGGTTTATCTACTAATTATCTAAATTTAAATGAAATAAGTACTGACAAGTTGTTTCTTTATGCTATCAATACATATATCTTATAGGGAAAGAGGATTTTATACAACAGTGATACATTAATAGGCTAGTATTTTTTTTTCAGACTAAGTGCATGCATTGCCTTTTTTATTTAAATAACTGGTCCAATTAGTGTAATAACAATTTTTTTTCTTGGTTACCGACAGTTAAACGGCATTAACGGTTTTGTGAGGTCTTGGTCCAATTATTTTTTTAGGGCTTGTATTGAGTCAGCCAAGGCGTCTGCTACTTTGTCGGCCACTTCTTTCGTGGCGTTAACGCCCATGATGCCAACGCGAATAGCTTTGCCCAGCGTTGGGCCACGACCTTCGAGGACCAGGATGTTGTGCCTATTGGATGAAAAAATAGAGAGAGCGTTTAGAAGAGAACATATCGTTTATATTTTTTGTCGTAGTATGAATTTGATTTTAACATAGTTATAGATTTCAATATAGATTTAATCACACATAAATTACTGTTCAAAGTAATTTTTATAAAACGTCACTTGTATGAACTTAATATTTAAAATTTCGTGTCATCGTGGCTTCACCAAGATTCAAGACACAAGAAAAAGACCCACCCAGACCCAGAAAGAGCAATCTTGATTGATTGAACCCCCGACAAGTCATGCTTATTGGATTTGGCGTGGTGATCACATCTGGTGTAGTTGTATACCTGCAGTAATTTTTTTACAGAACTTACTTTTCCCTCATGTAATTGTGGAACTCCAAATGATCATAACCTTCAGGCAACATGACAGTTGTTACTGTATTCAGTCGTTCCTCAGGCTTTGGAACGAAGAGTTCTATGGAGTACTCCTGAAGGCGCTGGTGGAAGTAGGCCGTGCTGGAAGCATGACGGGCCCAGGAGACCGGCAGGGTTTCCTTGACAATCTCCTGGAGACAGCAACGGAGAGCCCACAGCATAGGCGGGCAGAGAGTGTGGTGGTACCTGATAAGTTTGTGTAAATATTGCTTTCGTTTATTGTAACACAAAAATCGGAATGGGGTGTACAAAGGTCCCGTTTACTCCTTTAAGTAACTTCTAAATTTTATTAAGATGACAAGTTTTTGTACCTTTAATACTAGCTTTGATTTTACCAGTTTATAGAGCTAAAGAAATAAATAGGATTCAAAGTTATATCGGTATATCTTAGACCTGCAGTTCACATATTTGTAACCAGTTTTTCAAAACCAATGCTTAATAGATGTAATTACCGCAAACATGAAGGGATTTCATGAAAAATTAAAAACAAAACTCACGTTCTTGTATCACCGTAACAGTTCCACTGATTTGCCAGCAGTTTGATATCGAAGTAAAATGATGGCTCATGTTTCCTGTTATTTATTTTTTCTCTGAAAGCAAAAATGTATCAAAATACTACTATATCGAATTTACTCTAAAGTGAAATATAGACTCAATTCTATAAACCTATAAATATAAAGCAAACACATACACGGAATACTCGAAACATTTATTATATCAGAACATTCAACCTGTTTTCAGAACCGATATCCAAATTCGCCCAACAATTCGTGTTCGACAGAATTCTAGAAACGTTATTTCGCAAATTCATTAATAAAGTTTATTTACTACCTGTACAGTATATAATTGATAGATATAGGTAGTATAATGTATACTTAGGTGACCAGTATTAGATTGAATATTGAATGTGACGGGTTCAGGATTGACACTTAGATATGCTGGTAGATTTAAGCGTACTAGCTGTCAGTGAAAGAGTTGAAGAAGTTGGACCGCTAGATTGAGGGTCACTTGCGTAAAGTTCATTTCCTTGAATCTTGAATCCTTAATCAATTATTTGGAGGGGATAGGTGCGGGGGGGGGTATTGATATGACACTAATCCCCTTCCGCTTTCCCATCTAGATCCTCCAATGTGATTGTCTTACTCTGCAAGAGCACTGAACGCTACGGGAGCGATCCCAGCTGGTCCACTAAACGCTTTCTGTGTTGCCGAGAATACCGCGTCCACTCCCCACTCGTCCATAAGAAACTCCACCCCAATGAGGGAAACCACGGTGTCCACTAGGAGTAGAGCTCCATATCTATAAAAAAATGGTTTGAAATGACAACAAAACAAAAGGCCCAGCATTAAAAAAAAAATATAAGTAGGTATCTCATATTTTCTTAATGTTTATATCAGGAAGCCTTAGAGATTTAAGTTATGATTTCTGATGGTTTTATTATGATTCTACTAAATATAACTACGTAATTCAACAACGGTCTACTAGTTGTATGTAAGAAGTATTCAAAACATTACCTAGGTCCTCGAAGCCAAACTTACTTGTGACAAATGTCTCCCAAGCGCTCAATATTCTGTATGGTTCCCGTCGATGAGTCTCCAAATGTGATGAACATTGCCTCTGGACGCGTCCTCTTTAGTTCTGACTCCAGTTGTTCCATAGAAAATGTCGTGTTGCTAGGAACACTGGTTATTTCAGTTTTTATTCCTGGAATTATGAAAAGAATGTTAAATATTGTAAGTATTTTTGAAAAATAAAATATGGACCAAAAGGGCAAAGTTAATCAGGTAAATTTCGTAAAGTCGAATCGACTGCACGTATATCGTCATCACGCCAAACCGAATATGATCTTCGAGTGCTTGTTCCAAGTTCGGGCGTTTTAGCACATCCCATTTGAAAGTTTGCGAAAGCTCTCGCGACACAAGATAATTCGTTAGTTCGGAGTCTTTACAAAAGAGAAATATATATCTAAAGTAACACTATTATATTTACCTAATCGGTTGGCGATTATTATAGCACGTTGGTCCCACATTCCCCTCGACGCGACGAGCAGGGTTTCTCCTGGGGCTACCAGGTTGCTGATCACCGCTTCCATCCCTGAATGACCAGCCCCACTCATAGCTAACACCAACTTGCTCTTAGTTTGGAAGACGTACTGTAAACCAGCACGAATGTCGTCCAAAACCTGAAAAAATCGATCAAATTAAATTAGGGCGCGAGGTACTGAGGGATCAGTATAAATGGGGTAAAAAAACTAGTTGGGTAAAAAAATAATTCGAAAAAAAGCAACCAATTTTATGTCACCTAACTAATATGCGTTCGTAAAAACTATTGCTTGACCTAGATCTTTATTTTTTGTTAAGTAATATGTACAATGCAAGGCGTTTCTCATATCTTACTAAATAATTGATCAGATATTTCTCATCAGAAAAATTGGTCAAACAATGGCATTCGTTTTGACATGAACTTTTTGGTTTCGTACAACCCTGACTTTCTTTTTAACACTTCACTTAAGCTGAATTTTTTAGTGTGACAAGTACTCAACAATAATTACGTCATCAAGTATATAAGTGTCTTTTGAGTTTGAATGGATGTTTGATAATAAATACAAGCACTCATAGTCTGATAACAATGTTTAATGTTGATTATAGAAACAAGCCTTTAATTAGGCTTAATTAGAGTTGTTTGTGAAGTGGATAAAACGTTTTAAATCAGAATACGTAATTACGATTTAAGTCTCAGTTTGTTTTTTTTAAACGATTCCCGTACAATTCTCAAACATTGAAGTCATATGCGCAAAGACGAAAGAGAGATTTGTGGATCTCATAAGTGCTTTTACGAACGCGGGGATCGAAGCCACGATATGTTATACGCATTGGGATTGATTCGAATATCCGTGCAGTCCAAATGTAATACTAACGTTGCATATTCGCAAATTAATAAATGATAATGATTATTTAGACATTGAAATACAACTACTTTTACGGATTTTATCCCGGTTTAATTTTAGATTTTAGTTCCCGACGTTTCGACACCTTTGCAGGATGCATAGTCACGGGCAAACTGAGAAGGCGTTCGTCATGACAGAAGATATTGCTCGTTCGACCTTCATATTTTGTACACTAAGAAACGTTGCGAACGAAAATCTAAAATTAAACTGCGATAAAATCCGTAAAAGTAGTTTTATTTCAATATTTTTATAGTTGTTTAAAAAATATACATAAAACAGAGTACAGATGTATTTATAAAAACAGTGACAAACTTTAAAAGATTTTATTCATTCAAATTCTCGAAGCCGGTTGAATCAAACATTAATTTTGTAAGTGGTCTATTGTGAGTCGGACTTGCACAAAGACTTGCAAACCTAACTTTGACAGTCGAAGTTACTCGACTGACTAAAGTTCAAGCTTTACATACCGCGATAATAAGACCTCCTTGGACTATTTTGTTTATCTCGATTCGCACTTAAGACTTAATAAAGTAAAAGTTTCACAATGGATAGTTAATTAAGTTTCATATAAGCTTCAACTGCACAAGTGGATCGATCACAGGTTAAGCCAAGCTTGATACGGTCTGACTATGGATGGGTGACCAGTAGTAGCTAGGATGATGATAAACTGCACTATACTCGAAATGAAGTGAATATCAAAATATCGATTCTAAGTAAAAACTAAATATTGTTGGTGACGTAATGAATGTATTGGCATTCCTAGTATCTGTCCATGGCTTACGAATAATCTGTTTCGAGGAAAATGGCCTCAACTAGTCAAGTAGCTTTGGCTCTACATTAGCAAATGCTGTAATGATGTTCTCCTACTAAAGTAATACCATAAAATATGTTGGCAAATACATATGTTGTGTATGGCCAGAACCCTATAGTGTTAAATATGACTCTTAGTATGATATTCCGTAGCAAAACTTGTAGGCATCTTCAAAAATAAAAAGATAGAGTGTTGATTACTTACATTGTAGAATTCATCGCAGTTGGGGGTGATCACGGGTTTGGCAAGGGCTTCTGTGACAGAAGGCCAGTAGGCGCAAGGTCCTGGACCACACAGCAGGGGTACCACAAACTTACGGTCCTGTATCAGCGGCGGTGGCACTGTTTTCGCAGACATCTTGTTTTCTTAACTGTGAAATTAAATGTCAATAAATGATTCGGTTTTTTTTTATGAAATCAATAAAGGGCATAGAATAAATAACGGTATTTAATCTGACATTAATCATGCGTTCTATTTTTAAAGCAAAAGGTGTGTTCCTTTTTCAATATTTTGAATGTAGAAGGCGTAAGATAGGTCACATTTTTCGAATTACTCTTCGGTACAAAAACAGTTTGCTTATTTCGTTTTCGTCCTACCACCGTAGTTTCATTTTTACATTTAAGATTCAGGGATAGATTATTTACGTAAAAACATACCTTATTCTTATTAAACGTCTGTTCTGAAGTACAGCCTGTCACTGACTACCAATAAACAATAAATATTGAAAGAGCTTCATTGTTCTTGATTAGTTGGATATATCTACTCATTGATATATATTCGATAGTCACATGAGATACAGTTCTATTTGGCCGGTACGTGGTTTGGATTTATTTTGTTCAAGGTTATTATGTTTGAAACAAAAATGTTTCATTTGTTCATTAAAAGAAAACTATTGAAACTGATCAAAACCTGGGTTGTATGGTTTTAAAACCCCTACGCAATATGAGCGGTTCTAAGTTCTGCGAGTCAGGCTGTCCGTCTGTGGTTTCGTAGCTACCGAACGGATTGACCGATTTCAAATTCATGTTGTCTTAAAGGTGTATTTTGCGCGGGTGTTGAAATCAGTCGTACCGTTTAAAAGTTGTGGCGGATCAAAATTAAACCGGTCGGCCATTACAACAACTATTAAATTAAAAAATACCTGCAGTTTCAGTGATAGAACGTGTTTGTAGTTCACAATAAGTATATCTAATCATTGTTATGGTTTGTATGGACAGAGCAATTTTTATCTGTATCTTATCTTTCTTAATTATACTTGTTTTGATTACAAATTGCGATAAGGTACTAATGAGTCTCGATAAATATGCACTCAAACTTTAATACAACCAAAACAAATTTACTTTTACAATCTTAATTTTGTATAAGGTCTAGTTGAATCGGAAAACTTTATTTTCTCATATAATTGAGATATTCTGGAAGAGAAAAAAAGCATTCGATAGTATATATAAGAAATTGTTAAAGAATGACATGCCCCTCATGAAAGAAGATAGTTGCGGATTCTCAGTCCTATTCCTGAAATCGCCCAATCTTTTTTGGAAGATTAAGTTGGCTAAATAAAAGCTCGTGCCAAAAGACACGAGAATTTTATATTTCAGATAAAATTATCTAAGTGTTTATTTTTAACCTAATCCCCGTAATCAGGTATAATTATTGGCATCATAAATTCTCATTTTTAATTAAGTGTTCACCGAGTAGTCAAGTCTACCTATCTCTTACTTAAAATGAGGTCTCTAAATATAGTCTCTATTTGTCTATAGATCCCAAAAAAAATGTTTTTGTTTTATTTAGGTATACTTGGTTCATTAAATTCACTGCATGACCCTATCACCAACAATTGTAGCCTTTCTGGAAAACTCACGCGGTTTTTAAACATAATAAATTAACATAATTGCAGTAATGCTAAATATTTTTCAAATAATAAATAACTAGTTAACAGTATCCGCTCCCAACTAATCGCATTAAAGTTAGTTGAATGTAAATTAACCAAAAACCTGAAAGTTAGGAACAGCGCAGACTGTTTTATAATGAGGATTTATTCAGCGTGTGCTGTCAGAAGTTCCGGTGCCAGCACTCACGGTTGACGTTGATTAGAGGAAACTATACGGGTTATTACCATCTACTTTTCATTATCCGGGTTTTCCGTTGTAGTTTTTATAATGATTTATAAAAATATATTTCTTTTTGTGAAAGGCTTGGATTGAGATACGTACGTGTAAGATACGCTGACTTCAAGGCCAAAAACTGTTGTTCGTCTTTAATTGTAAATAAAATAAGGTTTGGATTTGCGACACGGCTAGAAAAGAATGTACAAAAAAATGGTCACCTATCAAATTTATGATCTCACTAAACGTTGCTTAACTTCAATTATAATTTTTATTACTTGTAACAGAAATATTTCTGAAACAATTTCAATTATGTTGTTATCATGGTTCATGAGATACAGCCTGGTGGCAGACAGTTAGACAGCGGAAACTCAGTAATATGGTTCCGGTTTTCCATTTCGAGTACGGAACCCTAAAAAATAAATTTCAAGAGAAATAAAACTACATTTAAAAATTAACTCCTTTTTTAGACGGCAAATAACTGTTGCAAAAGAATTCCTATAAATAATTTAACTTTCAGCTCAGCCTTTCATTTCGGAGCCTTTTAAGGAACGAATATTTTAAACAACCATCACTGAAAGCATTTTACGTCGAGCTCCGGAAAGTACTAGCACTTATTCATCTTTCCGCAAACAAATATAAGCCACGAAACAAATTTTAAATTAAATCCCTTTCTCTCGACGAGTTAATGTCCCGCGAGACTTTTCCCTGGTTTTAATTTCCGGAGTGTTTTCTGTGAGGAAATAGTTGGTGAGGCAAACACTGCCCAGATCTGGGGAGGTGTGATAGAAGGCTAAATTTCAGCCAGCATTACTCAGTTTCTACGTAAAGTATCTAATATGTTCAGTTTGCACTCCTAAGCAATGCAAGTTGTTTCGTCAGTACTGAATTTATATTTAAGTAGAACATTTTTACATTTCTATCATTTGAAAGCGAGTGTCGACTTCATCTCGTCACTCTTTTGAGAGACTTCAGTATATTTCAGGCGGCACTTGTGAAGCCACATCATTCGCTGCCTGATAAACTATGTACTTAAAGTTTCATTAGGAATGTACAACATTTGTATCAATAAAAGAAATGGATAAATCTTGAATGCTTACGAGTAAATCCGTTTTGATGAGTACTTAGCGACAGTAGATATTATTGTTAAAACATTAGTTACTGCAAGTTTAGTCAATAAAAAATTGAAATTGAGTTGATAAGCATAAAATTTTGACTAAAATGATCAGGAAAACATGTAAGGCTTAATTTAATAACCAACCTAAGCACTTTGCCATTTTTCTTGCACTCCTAATTAATGATTTGCAATATCCATTCCTATTTTATGCTGTTACAGCTAAACCACTGATCAGGATTTGATGAAATTGAGTAAAGCTTAATTCTCAAATGTATTTGAACAGCTTTTCCGTGCGATAACCGTTATAAACATAGCCAGAGCCAAAGCTAATACCTAATAACTTTAAAATAACTCTCAAAGCGTCTAACTCCCGAAAGCAACAATTGTTTATTTCGCTTGTTATCCGTCGATGTTTAAAGTTTGTTGGTGAAATATGGCTGAGCGGTTGCTGTGGAGCGTTGAGTGCATTAGTCGATTTAAGACGCGCATTACTGTGTGCCCATTATTTTCACAGTTCGTTTGGCAGCCGGCGACGTGGCCTGCTGTTGCCGCAATTTTCTGTAAGTCGACTAACTCGGGGCCGTGTCGTGGGTCGTTAATGTACTGGCTAATAGTTCACAGCGGGTTTTTATGCTGGCTTCTGTTCGTCTTGTAGTTGACTTAGAATTTTGAATGATAGGGAAATTGGTTATGAGTATTTGTCATGTTAAGAAAAAGAGTAAAAGGGTTTAAAGTATCCGGGTCGTGCCTCAATTCGGTCGAAACTTTGAAGGATCGAGTCGTCTCTACCTGAATCCTAGCCTACCTAGGTGTAATTAAGATTATGCAATGCCTGTTTTATTTGACGCACTTCTGATTATAGAGATTAGATTAGATTAGATTAGAATATTCTTTATTGTACACCATGGAATTACAGCAGTGATATAGCTTTTACATCAGAATACGCTTTTGTTAAACTAATTAGCAACTATATATGTATATTTACATAAACACTTAATACATAATTAATTATCACTACATCACATCATTAGTTAGGATACATTTTAATGGGTACATAATATTAACGGTTATTATATTTGGTAGAGTACTTACAACAGTATCGGGCACTCGGAAACTTGCACAAGCAATTTTATATGGTTTCGCTCTTCCTTCACTAACGTACCTACTCTTGTTCAATACTTGAAATATTATAGCGTCTAATCAATCAGAATTGTTCAGCAGATAACTCTATAAAAATCCATGCAATATGATTAACTAGAAAAATAAATATTATTTGTATTTTGCTACAAAATCGTAAAATCAATTTCCAAAAAACATCTGATTCGTATTTTTCTTAAACCAAGAAAACATGTTACAGAAAGTATACAGTAAGTCAAAATTTCGTGTGACGTCACTTTTCGGTACTTTCTCACCGACAAGTTACGTTGTTAGCCTCCACATCCATGGGTTTTACTATCTTACATAAGTTTCATCATTGTTTTCATTTATTCAATGAAATGAAAAATGCTTATCCCACCATATATCTTTATTTTTTTCCTGGTGCTTCAACAATAAGGTTTCATTTTAGCCGCTTGGGGACGGAATCCAGAAAGACACAAATTAACTTACTTACAAATTTTTAGATCGGGAACTCGGTGTGTCAGCGATGAAAACTGAATGCTAATTTATTTATCATGATAATCGTATTTATACTCTTCCTTTATCACTAATCTCTTGAGTGGGTATTAGTACCTTTTAACTGACTCTTATAATTAATCCGATACGAACATGTTTACTACATCTCCTTATAATACATGGGTAAGTTGCAATAGATGTAGGTACTCAAGATTAAAAATCATCATTTGTATAAAAAATAGATAAAATTTTAAAAATTACATAAAATATAACTTACTAGCTGTTGCCCGCGACTTCGTCCGCGTAGTTAGGAGATTTAAGTTATGATTTTTTCTTCGCTCATATTAGTCGCAGCGTAATGGTTTACAGCCTAAAGCCTTCCTCGATGAATGGTCAATTCAACACAAAAAGAAATTTCAATTTGAACCAGTAGTTCCTGAGATTAGCGCGTTCAAAAAAACAACCAAACTCTTCAGCTTTAATTAGTATAGAAGTATAGATATTGTACGTATTTTCGTCTCACTGTAGGCTTCTTTCTCTCTCCTGCTGTATGTCTATCACTAAATTGTCCTAGTTCTTCCTGAATGCGTAAAAAAAAACATATAAAAATATCCACTCGTTTGAAAAAAAAAATACAGTCGAATTGAGAACCTCCTCCTTTTTTTGAAGTCGGTTAAAAAGGGTCGAACTCAACAAAAATTTCATTACTGTAACAACGCTGCTTATCTTCTAGATCTTTATTTTTACTAAGTGTTAATATAGTGGCAGCAGAAATACTTCTGTTAAAAATTCAACTGACTAGCTTTCATGGTTCACGAGATTCAGCCTGGTGATGGACAGACAAAAAGGCATAGAGAAGCTTCCTTTTGGTGTGAAACACTAAAAATATACTAATATCGTTAACATTAAATCTTAGAGGCAATTTTCTTCATGCTGATTTTTCGCAATCTATTCTATTCTATCTAATATCTAAAACAAACCCTAACATCTTCAAACATTTCAAGTTGTATTTCCTTATAATTGTGTAACATGAGGCCATTACCCTCCACCACCTGCAAATAATACCACAGTACGTGAGCAAATCTTAACTGACACAATTATCTTACCAACATTTACATAATATACAGATTTACCCAATTTGTGATTGCACTCCCACAAATAAATTTGCATTTAAAATGCAGGTCTAAGCATGGGGTCCCAGCTTGCATGCTAAAGTTAATTTGAAATTCTTTAGACGATAATTTTTGAGAATTTCCGTTTAATTTTACCCTACACTTTTTCTTTTTGGGTTTTGATATCGGTGATATATAATTTTAAATATTTTTAGCCTTTAATTTTGGTATAAGCAAATACTAAGTATGTATAAAATAATAAGTTTTAAGTATCTATATTTTTTTCCTTTCTTCAAAGATACGACTCTCGCACTAAGTTATTAAAGATTTGGTTTCACAATTATTCAAAATCAAAGACACCCAGTCTCAGGACAAGCGTTTAATGTTTAGATCCCACAAAGATCCAACGAAACGTCATGCATAGTACGTTTATTATGGTGACCTCAAACAATACAGGCTATCAGGGCCGTCCGTCTTCCTAAAAAATTACAGATGCAAACCTTATATTCATATTTTTATTTATGTAAATTGTGTATATTTTTCATCTGTCATTCAGTAAAATGGAACATGTAAATATAACGTATTTAAAAATTTGTTCGTTTACATAACTATTTTAACTTCCATAATATCTTCCCATGTTTTTCTAGGTATTACATATTACATTTACATCATTTTTGCTTAAATCTTGTGCAATGCATAAGCAATAACGATAACCTATGGGTTCAAGACACCACATAGATATCCCATATAGACCCCATTATCAATACGTGATAATTAACACTCGTCACATGATATTATGGGTAAATTGTTTATCGGGAGGTCAAAAGTCAATCAGTCACGTAAATTATAATTGTGGTTATGTTTATCTTTCTGTAGAATGTAGTTTTTTTTTAATAAAGATAAGGATTTATGACGTAATTATGCAAAGCTGAAGATGATACAGCTATTTTAATTAACGATAGCTTTAAAAAGGAGAGACGTTGATTGAGTTCAAGTATATTACCTATTTTTGATGAATTTATCATGCAAATTTTATAAACACTTAGTGTGTCACACGTAAAAATCAGCTAAAAAATGAAATAGAATGTCAGTATTTTGTAATATCTTTTAAAGCAAAATAAAATAACCGATTTCAGTACCTAATGCTCACAATCCGATTGCAGAATACGATACAACTGTAGCACTGCAACGAATTGATAGATCACAGGTAAAGCCACACTTAATACGGTCGTTCCGTGGATGGGTGACCGTCTATGTCATAACCAGTTTTGCCGTTTGGATAAGCATGTTAAATCGAGGGTCCCTGCTGGTAATTACACATCTTTGACAGTCGTAACGGGTAGTCAAAAGCTAGAAAGTCTGAACCAGTAGAACAGATTGTGAAGATCAGATAGGCAGAAGCTCCTTGTAAAACACTGGTACTTAGCAGCATCCAGTTAAATTGGAAACCGATCGAAACATAGCTGGGCAAAGGCTACGATGACAATCCTGGTGATCACAGTACGAGATCAAATCTCGACAAAATTGTTTTTGTGTTTCGAAGAAGAAAGTTTCAACTGCAACTGCAAATACACGTTAAGAATTATGAAATGAAAGTAATTAAATCTAATGTCAGTTGGTGGAAACAGAGTATTGTGTTATCTCACGTTACATAAGAACTAATGTTAACTTCACTAGACTTTTAGTTTAGAAATGGTTATAAGGAACTTTCAGAAGAAATAACTGCGATGAAAAACTATTCTAAAGTTCCTTTATATCTAGGTTGCTATAACTATTTAAGTTTTACATTAACATTTAATGTTAACGGAATCCCTTGCCTCATGACATTACAGTCAAAAACTTTTTTAGACTAAAAAATTCAATCACTCCAATAAGTTTGAAGTAAGTATTATTGTTAGATTGACGTAAAACTAAAAATTTATTCAGATTTCAGTCTAACTTTTTTTAATCAAGTAAATGGTTTAGACCAAGATAGAGACAAGCTTTAGAATACACAGCCTAAGTATGCTGCGAAACTTAGTACTAAGTAACGTTATCCCCAAAAGGGAAAAGATTATCTAAAAAAAGAATAGGATGCCTGCAAAGTAAGCACTTTATACCCTCCTATATTGCCTACTTATTGAGAGATAAAACGAAACTAAACTCCTATTTTCGTTACACCGAGATTGGTAAGTGTATAATGGTGTTGGAATAATCGCGTGAAGCCTCCGCAGTTAAACTTCCACACTTGTTGGTTAACGAATGTAGGTGTAAGTTTGAGGCAAGTTTTCAAGCAATTTTGGACGAACGCGTCTACGACAAAGATTCTACGCTACGTTTATGCCTCACTTGTAACAGTTTTAATGAAATAACTCCCCTGATTACTGATGAAATAATTCGAAGATTTGATTTAAACCTTGGTTTGATTTTGGAACTTAGCAACAGTATATTGTTTTTGTTTTGACACTTGCTTTGTTATTTTGTTTACAAGTAAAGAGGGTACGTTTATCGTTTATATGAACAACTGTTTTCCTGTTTAACATGACATCTAATTTCTCACGAAGATATCTGGTGTTTCAAGCCCTGTCAGTTTTTTCCGAGGAATCGAGGATTGCTAGACAATAAACCGGCGATCGGCCCCCAGGGCGCTTGAGTACAAATCCAATTATTTCCCGTGGCGCCGCCTGGTGGTGTGTAATTGATTTATTTGCTCATTTCTTGCACATACTCTCTATCTTCGGAATACAGACACCGCATTTCTCTCTTTATATCGGTTAACGATAACTAAGCTTCAATACAGTAAATATCAGGAAAATTCGATAGAAATGCGACTCTTTGGTAGTGTTTGAGGCTTCAGTTGTGTGACTGCGGAGGAGGTAATAAAATATTACAGCAGTCTTACCTGATATTCACTATCTTTGGAAAAATAGGTACATGGAAATATACTTGAAGTAACTCTATTGAATATGCAAGCAACTTTTCACAATGCTTTGTCAATTTTTAAGCAGTCTTAAATTTCGAAAACCCTAAAGCATTGAATCGGTTAACCCGGAAACCTTACAAAAATTAATAAGTGGAAACTGACAGACGCACGTACGGGGTTAATGGTGTAATCCGTTCGTGAAAACAGTGGAGCCATAGGTTTATAGAGGAGGATGTTATTGATCGCGGTGAGCATCACTGTGGACAGCGGAGCGTGGGCGTGGGCGTGGACCGTGGGCCTGCGGGGCGGACGCGACGCCCGTATTTAAGAACGCATTTAAGGGGCTTTACTTCGGACATTGACGGATTGCCGCCACTCGAGCTTAGGTCGTGCCGACCCGACCGCACCGCACTGTCCAATTGACGTTATAAATTGATTCCTGCGATCCTATATTCCATTTTCAAAAGATGCTCTGTTTTTTTCGCTTAATTTACTCCACGACTGGCATGTTTTGTTCACGCTCTGTAAAAGACCAAATAAGATACGAATTGATATTTTCAACATGTAAATATGGAGTGTTTATTTCGTAAACGGAAAGAATATTAAATACTGTTTGATGTCGGTAAATAAACCTTTCGAACAGTGTTTAATGATTAAGTCAAATTCATTAATTATTCTTTTAGGAACAATAAACATGAGTCGAGTAAATATAATATTGTAATGATGTTGAAATTTAGTCGCATTTGTGTTTCGTATCAGGCTGTGCGGAGTTCCCGTTTTAATTTAGCGTATTGCGTCGCGATTTCATTTAATATCTATGAATGAACGCGAAATTGTAAAGGTCCACATTGTTCTGTGGTCGCTATATACAGTTTCGGATATAATGCGTTCATGTTTTGTCATGTTTCATGTTACACGTCACCGTTTGAACATGTCGTAACATCAAAATAATTGTTTTCCGTAATATTAACAAAGTGAACTTTACCACGTGCCGTAATGAAATTGTCTGTCGCTTTAATTAAATGCTGTTGACCACATACCCGTAGACAGCCTTGATGTGGTGTCATATTTAATGGACCTTTTGTGTTTTTACTTTTCAATTTGCCGTATTTATTTTAATTATAGTAACTGGCCTGTTGATCTACTGGTTAGTGACCAGGGTTTCATTCCCAACCAGGACAAATGTTTGTGTGATGAGTACCATCTTTTGTTCTGTCTGGGTGTAATTTATATGTATTAGGAGTATGTATGTATTAAAAAAAACGTACTGTTAAACAAGCTTATATTATAAAGTATGTTTATAAATTCTAGAACTCATAATACAAGATTTGCTTAGTCTGAGACTAGATGGCGTTGCGTGAAAGTTGTGGAATGTAATTATATTATTAAATTATAAAACCAAATATATGCTCTCTTTATCGTATTCTTCGATAAATTTCAAAAGTAAATTGGGTTTAAAAGTCATATCGTTCATTTACCTAAGCATGCGCCTTCGGGCATTGTTACAAATTTTCTATGAGGCCAATATTTTTACCCTTTTCAATGGTTTGACGTAATAGCTTTCATACTTTTTCATGGGCCACCTGTATCTAATCGCATTTTAAATTGATAACGCTGCTAAAGTTTACTTAATGGCCTGTTAAGGTAGGTACTCTGTAAATCTTAGCGATGTAGCCATCTGTAAAGGGTTCTGTGAAAGATTTGCGTTTTATCAGGATTTTTTTCAGTATATTTAAGTAATTTATCTTTACTAGTAAGTATTTTGCAGTGGGTATTTTAATAAATGTTTTCAACTCAATGAGTTGATGTCTCGTTTATGTTAATCATCAATTTCCTTCAACATCATTATGTATAATTATAATTTAATCAATACCTATAATAGTATTATATGATTTTAATCACAATACATCTTAGGAAATAACCATGAATACGTACTTTTTAAGTTAAACCTCACAGAATATCAGCTATTTTCAATCACTCAACCCACTCAATCTCCAGGCATATAAATATAAAACAATTTTTCCTCAGTCCGTTTGGGAATTGCAAACAAAATGGAGTATACCTACCATGTACCAGGTTTTAAAATGAGACTGTTGTATTAGTGGGAGCAAGAAAGCGCACTACATGTCATAGAGTGCTATCTCTTTTCTGCAATGAACACAGTGTTGGTTTAACAGGTCATACAAGTTTGTCGATCGTAAGATCACATCGTAACCTCATGGGTTACGGAGTTACGGCTGAGGGATTTGTGAACCGCCACTCTTTATTTTTATATAGGTCTTAAACTTTTTTGGAGTATTTTGTTAGATTTGTGGTATTATTATACTTTAGATATCTTTCAAGGTTTGATTTTCCTTTACAATTGTATTTGAGGTTTTTTGTATTGTATACAACGGTAAATAAATGTATGTTGGCTCTATTGTAGAGGTCGATTAACATAGATAATAACGATAATTATGCAGTAAACAACGTTGATTATGGACAAGATAATAGTACTACAAAATAAAATGATGCTTTTACTCACAATATATATGTAAAATGTTTATATATACAATTGAGAAACAGTAATTAGTCTAGGATCCGCTAGTTCTATAATGAATAATGAAGGTAAATTCTTTCTTTGCTTGCTTTATGTGCTTTCCTATTATTTTGGGGAAACAACCAAACTCTTTTATTAAAGCTGTGTTTTATCTTACCTAAATGTACGGAATAATGGTCTGAAATCCATATTCGATAGATATGTGAAATACGTTTTATAATATTTGAACGACAATGTGACGTCCAACAGTGTCATTTTGCATTGTCAAATGGAATGCAGAGACTATAATTAAAAGTCCGAAACGTCACTTTGCGAAGTTTTGAAAGTAGCCGATACAAACATAAAGATTTTTAAAGTGAAATTTTTATAGTCACGCTTCATGTTTTTTTAGTAATCTACTAAAAAGTATGAATATGAGCAGAGCCCGTGCCTCAAGCAGGGTCGAGGCGCCTCGTTTTTTTAATAATACAAGTGTAAGTTCTAGCAAGTCTACGTAGTAGTAAATATTTCATCGTTGCCGGCGCACGACCGGTGTGTACAGACAAATTAATAAATTATCGCTACAAGGGACACGGATGCAATTTCCCGTACATGAAGTCAGCGAAGATCCCGGGAGGATAAATTGTACGTATGATTTATTTCTCCCCACATGAGTAATATTTGCTCCGTACAAAGTGGGCTTAAATAAGGTGAGGATGTATTACAAAGAGGTTTTTTCTTTTTATATTTGAGTTTTTTTTAGGTAATTTTTTTAGTGTAACTTTTTGTATAAATGCTGTGTTTAGATATAAAAATAGCCATTTGCAAGACAAATCAGTCAGTAAATTTATATTAAAAAAAAACACTTAAGTGCGAGTCGGACTTGCAAAAGTAAGTTTCCGTATAAGGCAAAAGAAAATCTGCAGAAAAATAGTTATCTATAATTTTAATGACTGTACCAACTGCTGATTAAACTTGGTCTTTTTTACTTCTTCTTTGTTGTAATCTCGACAACAAATTATAGGTGAATATGATTGTCTATATCTATACTATACTCTCTAAAAATTACAGTTTATGGTGACAGACTGTTGGCAGTAATCTAAAATGCAAAAAATTAAACACACTTATAACGATGTTCATAAAGTAATTGACTATTAAGTATAAACTGCTGAGCGGCGTTATTTAATCATTTTTGTCTCTCTCTGTCACTTCACAGCAACAGTGAGAGTATGAGAGAGTAAATAAAAAAAGTGTTATGCATGGTAAAGTTTGTTTTTTTCTATCCTATTTGTACTCAACCCTCAAGTCAGGAGGTAAACTCGCTTTTTACCGGTTTCATTACCGCCTGCCAATTATGATGCCAACACATAACATGCACTATATAATTCAGTAATAACTCAATAAATTTCCAGTATATGTTATTATGGTGTTTCATTATACAATACCTGAAAACTGAACGTGTGACGTACAAGAACGCGATGTCGCGTGTTTTGTTTTCCTGTACATCGACTGGCTTTAAAGTCTTGTAAACAATTTATCATTTGGTAGCAACAGCTGGAACTTGTGTTAAATATTATTTTAGGTCGATGCACTTTGTACTTAGTTAAACAATATACATAAGTTGAGTATTTTTGGTAATAAAAGAAATGTTTTATTACTTGGCTTGAAAACCTTACGTGACGGTTAAAAAAAAAGATAGAAATGTTCAGATTTTTTTTTATATATCCTGGGACAACAGCTTTTTCAGCAGAATTACAACAGAAACGTGGGTATTTTACCTTAAAATACTATTTTAATGATGACATAATATAGTATCAAAAGCTCTTTTAATTAAAAAGTATCAAGATAGATAAAAAATAAAATATTAGGTGGACGAATAAACAATTTTGAAATAAACGTTTTTGTCTTTCATCAAAAATTTTCTATCAAGAAATTTTGTAATCTAGTATTCTAATTAAAAATAGTTGTCTAAACTTCACGTATAACTTTACATCTTAAATACGTATCAAAATACCCTCTACGCATTCTATACTTGAACTAACAAATTATTAACACTCAACTGACACGACCGTACATTTTTGGCGAACTCACTCGCAAGAATGTATGAAATTGAATGGCTTCAATTACTCTGAACAATGAAGCGGGCACATGTTTTGTGAGCTTGGGGGTCTACTACTAAAATTTTGTAGAGTCTTAGAAGAACCGAGAAGCAGCATACCGCTCATTAGATTTGTAGAGCGCCGTCTTGCTTCAACACAACAGTCTAACTTTTAAGAGTTGGTAGTAGACCCCCAGAATATACTGTATCTAATATTACACAGCGTTGATTACACCACGGTTAATATCCTGGTTTTAATTAGCCGTCTCTTTGTGTAATTAGTTACTATGGACGCCACTAGCGTACCCTTTGTAAGGCGCTTGGTTTATGTCAGTTTAAATGTATTATATTTTGTGATAATTTGAATACGGGTTTATTTGTGAGTCATGCATTAATGTGAATAAAGGATGTTGTGGAGCTTCGTAAAGGTATCCGAAATCATTGCATATTCGAATTTTTTTTTTCAAAACTTTTATTCAAAAACGTCCTCCGCTCTATGAATTTGTGTCTTAATTGTTTACATCCCGCGTTTTCACAAATATTCAAGTCACACGTACAACCATAACCAAACTTAGAACAAGCATGTATTAATTATATCGACCATACAACTGCTTGCCCTAAGCGAGTATCAAATCCGCGACACATCACGATCAGTGGCTTTGGCATAGTGACCTCAAGAAACCGAAGCCGAAATAAAAGTTTCGGATAGTGTCAGACTTTAAATAGAATAGGTCCAATTACGTTACGATAAATTCTTCTCGCTTGATAAGTCATACAAAATTGCACTATTGAATTGCATATCCATTACAGCAATGGTGAATATACGTAAACGTAACGTAAACTAAAACCTTTTATCATCCACAATCTTAACGCTTTGTAAGGTATTAAAATTATAAGGTAATATCTAATATATAAAATTCCCGTGTCACGATGTTAGTTACCGTACTCCTCCGAAACGGCTTATCCGATTTTTACCAAATTTTATATGCGTATTCTGTAGGACTGAGAATAGAACAACATCTATTTTTCATACCCCTAAGTGATAAGGGTTGCCCTCACAAAAAAAATATATTTTATTTTTTGGACGAAATCGTTTGTTTTTATTTTTTTTATGATGTGGCATTAAAAATACCTACAACTAGAAAAAAAAATCGGCAAAACAACGTTTGCCGGGTCAGCTAGTAATTATGTAAAAATGAGCTGCAAAAAGAAAACACTTTATTTGCACTAGATACTCAATTTAAAAAACAAGTGAAGTATTGGTGTACAACCCCTGAACAATTTCGCAATAAAAATTGCTTTCTTTTTCAATAAGCAAATACTATAATTAGTAAACCAATCACTTGCACTCCATATCCAATGAATTACAACCAGCTTTTAGTACAGTCAGCAATAGAATTCGGACAATATACAAAATGCCAGTATTTGCCACTGGTGTGCAGGAATTGGTGTTTAGTATGTTAATGCTACTATGTGTTAAACCTAACCTATCTTAATAGGCCCAGAAGGAGACGGAAACATCGGTGGTCCTGCCCAACCGTTCTTATGAGGAGTGATGGATGGGCTTTTTACACCCACCCCTTAGAGACTTTCTTGAGTTTCTTTCCTTTCCTTCTCTGTTTAATCCAAAGGACTATGGACAGCCAGTCGTCCTGGTTATACTGTTTTTCTGGTTAAAGTAGTAGAAGGGGTTTTAGTAGTTGGTGGAAGTAGACACATCCCCATGCCGTCGATTCGACATAGGTTGATATCATAAGCGTTTTATCCCGGAAAAAAGGTTTCAAGCTCAGGTTGTTACAACACGATGGCAACTTTTTGAATTTTATCGCGCACAGTTAGTTGACTTCTAATTCTAACCGTACGTAGAAGCTCACTGCACAGTGTGTCCGGACTATTATTCACAGGAACGACTTCAATGCCGACAGCTGCGACTGCTGTCAATGTGAACAATAAATCAAGTATCTATGTACTCATTTGTGACGTCATATTGGCTCCTGTTAGGAGATAGATGCAGACAACGTACTACTAGAAACTTGCTAATTAAGGCACTAGCAGTTGATACTTGTAAGTTTGCTTTTGTTTATTGATCTGACCGAATCTTAAATTTATCGAAAGTCAAACGAAATTAGAAGACTACAGCAAAAATTTTTAAAACGTTCCTAAGCCAACATTTTGTAGAGATAATTGAACGCTAAACTGTTTACCGGCCTGTCACTGTATTGCATAAACTCAATTTTGAGACAACAAAGCGAAACATTCTGTATGTATAAATCCCATTACCTACTCGTACTATAAGCGGAGAGTGCATAGCAACTCAAAATATCCCCAACAGACCAAAACAAATTGAGTAAACACGATACAGACAACAATTCCTTTAGCATTAAAGTTAACTGGGTAACAAATAATATAATACTTT
This sequence comes from Trichoplusia ni, assembly GCF_003590095.1. Taxonomy (NCBI): domain Eukaryota; kingdom Metazoa; phylum Arthropoda; class Insecta; order Lepidoptera; family Noctuidae; genus Trichoplusia; species Trichoplusia ni. The sequence goes on along the minus strand of NC_039488.1, from coordinate 2,365,056 downwards.
TATAGGAGGGTAACCGCGGTTTGTTATCAGAACGTCTGAAGCCGCGCATAACGAGAAGCCAAAGACAATGTTCCCCTTTTGTATTCCACTCCACATGTACTCGAAATAACAAGGGCTCTATTTTCAATTCCTCCATCGCATTCTGTGGTCTACAAGCACACGGAACCCTCGAAATGCATAAAGAAATAAAGACTTTTTGCACACACGAGCACTCCGTAGCAAACAAAAGCAAAATGAAAACCAAATTGAATATTAAGATTCGAATTACATTTGAAATTTAAACACGTAAAGCGGTTTCGAATTGCATCAATCGCAGATCCGGTACTGGTATAAAACGATTAATTGTATTTTGTACGCGACTGTACAATATGTACTCGAGCTTAAAGACTTGATTGTTTAATTATGTTCTTTTGCCTTCAAATAGAAGACTTACCCTTAATAGCTGGGTGATTACGCATATACATGATTAAGGCTTTATTTAGAATTACCCTTTTGTAATTTCGTTAGCGTCTCGTTTGTCTGTTTTCTTCGCACCCTTAATTCGTTCCGTTGAAGAGCTGAAGACTTCTGAAGCATGTATAGATGTAATACACGTGCGTTTGCCGTTCAAATTGGCTCCTTATTGAGTCTAAAGTTATTTCCCTTTTTTGAGTGTTTTCGCTTCAGCACGAAATAAAATCTTACAGAACGGTAAACGTTTGAAATTGTTTTTTTTTCATTTTTTCAGGGGTGTTGAACATACGACATAGGTACGGATTTAGTTACTCAAAGAATTACATATAGTCGTTGCCCTGGTTTTATTAAGTCAAATAGTGGTACACAACAAAACAAACAAAAACATTATAAAGACCAGATCTTCATGTATACAAATGCAACAATATCTCTTATATGAGTCATTTATGTAAACGTAACGGAAGCATTTAGTTGAATCTTATGACAAATTGCAGCGGCGTTAGGAGCGTCATAAAACGACGTTCCATGGAATGACGGGTTTTACAACAATCGTCAATTTAACGAGCAAGGTGTAACAGAGCTCCATTCGGCTCTACAAATTCATTAGATATTCTATTCCGGTGGTACTACGTTCACTTTGCACTGTTATTTAGCGCTGGTAAAACGGAACACTGATTGGATTTATCTAGGTGATTGTAAGTCCTCTCCTGCTGTTGTTTTAAATGCTATTATTTAGGTAAAAACGTTCGTTTGGCTTTTTTTTATAAAATTTTTATTTGAACTGTGAATATAGAGAATAATTAATGGCATTTAGAAACTCTTTTAAGAAAACTGATATCACAGAATTATAGTAGTTTTTTTTGTAATAAATGAAACCGGAATCAGATAAAAATCAGAGATTTTTTCCTTAAAATTGGAAACCATCAATGTTATAACCGTGCTTAACCTCGATTTTTAATAGGTATAATGGTAGTATGCACTACTTCTCTTACGGTTTAGAGAAAGAGCCTAGTACCAGACGGACGCTATGCCAGGGTGTCACAGACGTATAGGCAGGCACACTTATAACACACCCTTTTTCCGACGGAGGTTAAACAAGAAAATTTCCGTTAACAGGTTAGACAGGAAAAAATAAAAAGATTTTAAATTAAGAAAATTAACTGCCAATTAATTTATAAAAGGGTACAGTCTCTTGTTTATAAATTTCTAGAAATGTTCATTATAATAAAGCAAACAGAATTCTGAAAGACGTTTGTAGCAAGAACTTTAATGAGTGCATAATAAGTTTTTTGAACATTATTATAGTAGAGCTTGTGTGTCTCTGTTTCATGCACGTGTATAAGGAGAACTTGTAATTGTTTCTTACTAAGAATAGTAGAAAAATATTTATTAGTAGGTACAGAAAAATATTGTTCAGGTGACTTTGATGTACCTTTTTTAACGACTTCAATCTTAGTGTTACGGGGGGTTTCATAAATATTTAAGGCACATGCATAAATTTACTTTGACTCAGGACTGCTATTGGATTACCTACACAAACGCATGTCCTACGCGAGGATCAAACTTGCGGCACTACTAGCGTGCATTAAGATTGGCTCGATGACCTTAGCCACTCGGTTATCCGTAATTAATTGTACTTAGAAAGCGGAGTCCCACGAGTGAGGCAAAGACCTCACCCAGGTCACGCGGTTTGTGTTCATATCATCATGACTTAGGTGACAACGGTGGAGCTGATCATCTGCTGGCTCTTGCTTGGCTGCTGTTGTGCGGGGTCCTTAGCCTAGCCCCTGTATCCTCATATTCGAGTATGGGAAGAGTATCCTTTTAAATGGACAAAAAATAAGTTTAACAACTGTACATTCATTTTTTCCTACATAAATTCTCTTTGCTCGTTGCACTCTTGTAAAACAGTCTCGCATTTTATAATTATGAAATTAATTACACCCCTTGTTCGTCCTCAGTCAAAGCTCATAGTTTGTAAATTAAATATTTTTCAATGAACAGTAGCATTTTAGTATTATTTTACGGAAATCATTTTAACGAAAATTCATAGTCATATTGTTCTTAGTATCGTCGTAGTATGTAGTTTTGTAATTTGTCTTCATGTGTGTATATTAAAAATAAGCCAAAAATACACTATAGTAGATACTTGATATATCATTTAAAAAGCATTTTTTTTGCTAATTAAATACCAGGTTCAGGTGCATACATAATTAAATAACAAGCAAACGCTCTCCTTTTTCATTTCAAGAAAAGCAAGAGAACCCTTAGGGCAGAAAACTAAAAACTCAACTGTAATTCTTTCAGCGAATGTTCGCCAATCTTAAACCACGTTTATAAATAATAGGGGGAACGTGTCTCAACTTGTAACTACATTGTGGAAAGCTTTCTGGGGGCGTACCATCACCCCCTGAAGTCATGCTGTTAAAGTCGTGGAAGAAGGATGGCGCTCTACAAGACGTAGCACTGTCTCGCTTCTTCGGCGACGCTGCCAAGCAGTGGTACGCTAGTTACCGGGAAGGGAAGACAACGACCGCCTCTAACACAGACATCATCTTTATAACAGTAATTTTCTTCGCTGCATACTATTTGCGGTAACTATAAGTAGAGAAAAGTAAACAAAGCTATTACGTTTCTATAATAAGTTTGCAGAACTTTATGAGACGTAAAAAGTATTGTACCGGGCTAACAGAAAGCAGAACGGTATAAGTCAAGTTATTTTCATTTTTGTTCGTATTAAAGTGTAATTTCTAGAATGATATGGACGAGGGCTGGTGGGGGGTAGCGCAGGATACGCCTTTGCCCAGCTGTGGGATCCCGTTGAGTAGAGATATAAACTTCTATTCCTGATATTAACAAATTTATTTCCTTAGTAATTATGTATAAAATTTTAAGGAGCATTCGAAGTCGCTGTAAAATATGATGAAAATTCCTGAAATTTTCGAAATCTACGATTCCTATAATTGGGGCGATTGTACGAGTGAATTTCAAACGACCTCCTCATAGACGGGGGAAGTTGAAAGTAATAAACTTGTTCGTTTCGATGAATTGGCTTCGGCCAAAGTTAATCACGGTCGAGTGAGCTATTGAGAGCTAAAGAGGTCGCCACTGTTATAATGTTATGACGTCACATTATTATCCAGACGACGGGGGGCCTACCACTTTTTGTAGTTATGATTCACTTGATCATTGACTTGTAACAAAACAACGAGTCGCACACCAAAATGTTCTAGTATCCTTGCAATTTTTTTTCGAGCCCGAGGTCCGAAATCAAAAAAAATATGCAGCCATTACTCAAACAGTGCCTTTTTTTATAAATTTATAAACGTAACAACCGTTGTTTTATTGCAGTATCTACTTTTGATATTTGCAGTTCCGGCAGCAACAAAAATACTCCATCTGTAAAAATTGAAATGTCTGGCAATCACGGTTGAAGAGAGACCTTCAGCCTTCCTTCTTTATGACGGACAGGTGGATAGACAAACAGAATGAAGCCAGGAAACTACGGAACCCTAAAAACAACGAAAAATATAAGCACTCCAGAAAACATAAAAGAAAAAGGCAAATGTTTGTTAGAGAGACCGAAGTGTATACTTGCTAGTTGTGTGAAACAAAACCCTGATGAAATAAAGGGCCATGACTTTCCACATCGGGTCATCTTTTAAGGAGTTTTGTACCACAATCGGACACCTATAACGATATTTTGTAACTCTTTCACTGACGTGCAAAGTTACGGTATACAAGCCAAAGAACACTAAAGGAAAATACACGAAATAATTGATACTTATGCATACTATTTACATTTTAAAATCAGTTATTTTTGGAGTCGGTGCCAGCCAAAACAAAAACAATATATTAATGACACAAAAAGAAATTCAATCAAACAAAAAAAAAATCATTAAAATCCATTCATAATTGGCGGAGAAATCGAGTAACATACATACATAAAAAAAAACATACGGGTCGAATTGAGAATCTCCTCCTTTTTGAAGTCGGTTAAAAAAATTACAAGTAACCGTGCATCTCGCTATTCCGCTTCCACACTTTCAACATTCTCTCTTTAAGCCACTATGGTAGACCCCTGAAATCGAAGTAGACAACCCACATCGTTAATGCACAGTGAATAGCCAATACACACGTAAACGAGACATAATAAAAAAATAAGTGTTCGGTACTTTGTCTAAGCAAACAACGACATACATTAACTTTAATGTTGTTTGTGTACGATTATTTATTCTAAATTGAATTAGTAGGCAAAGTAAAAGAAATTTGTATATGAATTAGGAAAATGTTTCGGTTGTGAAATTTCTTTGGGTATATGAACTAGATTTACAGGTCTGGTTTGTGATTCTGATGGATTGGGTTTATTTACACGCAGGTGAAAAACACGGTACAAATAGGTTTTGGACTATAGTTATAGCGGTTTTGTTTTAATTAAGGTATTTTTATTAAGAAGTATTTAAGTCCTTTTCTGTATTAACGGGACGACCAAATTTAACAAGCGTAATATTTTATTTTTATAAAAAAGTCTGACAATCGCATTTTGCAAAATTGGAGATTTACTGTCAATTTTATAAAACCTAAACATTTTTTATTATTGTATCTCATATGTATTAAGAGACCAATACACTGTACGGAAACCTAGGTAAGAAATTAACAAATTTCAAAACCATTAGTGACATTATGACGGTCATGTTTCTGTTAGTTCAAGAAATTAGTCTCCAACAAATAACTTTATCGATTAACGAGGGTCGAAAACCGTCTCTTATCTTATTAGTTTTCTTCGGATCCCCGCATTTCGTTTGTTTTATTTATTATCTATGATAAATAAAGGGAAAGTTCCTTGGATCAATGTTTGCAGAATAAACACACACCCCCAATTGTTTTTACAGCGAGAGTGAAAGATATTGTATCCGTTTGTCGGTTAAAAATACAATATTCTTGGAAAGACTGTATCTGTTATGTAGCATTCTTGATAATATTTGATTTCGAATCATATATATTAACGATTTTCGTGTAGCAATCATTATAATATAGTATAGTCTAATCAGGATTTGTAAATAATAATGTTTATTTTTCTACCGATCACAAATCTATACTAATATATAAAGCTGAAGAGTTTGTTTGTTTGTTTGTTTGAACGCGCTAATCTCAGGAACTACTGGTCCAAATTGAAAAATTATTTTTGTGCTATAAAACATCACGCTGCGACTAATAGGAGCGTAGATACAATGGAAAAAAACTGGGCAGGTATAAATCATTACTTGTATCTTCTACCCACGGGGACGAAGTCGCGGGCAACAGTTAGTGATTTATACTTTTAAAGAGGTGGATTAAAAAGGTAATTAAAAAGTAATTTTGGTTTCAATGAATTAAAAAATAAAATAATATCGTGTTACATTGGATATTGTTAATAATGCTTTTGTGGTGATAATACCCACCTTATGGAAATAAATGTGTTTACGTATTATAGAAAAATGGTTTAAGTGCGGGTAGCATTCGTAACAGTGAGGCAAATAGGCTAACGAAAAAAGCCTGCTTTTTATTGGGTGACAAAAAATAGCATGAAATTTATTTTGATGTGTGAAAGTTTCAGCTGTTCAGCTTGCACCGTTCCTGACGAACATCCTGGTGACAGAAAGACAGACAGCGGATCCTCAGAATGACTCAGAGAGTAAAAGAAGACTCTATCATTGAATAGAAAATATCATGATGTGTACTAAAACTACAAAAAAATGTTTATTTCGTAGTTAATTTAGTTCGCTTTAGAAATTATAATAATACTAGCTGACCCAGCAAACGTTGTTTTGCCGAATATCTAATTGGATGTATGTTTAAAGCCACATTAAAAAAAAAATGTGTGAGCAACCCTTATCACTTAGGGGTATGAAAAATAGATGTTGTTCTATTCTCAGGCCTACCCAATAAGTATACAAAATTTCATAAGAATCGGTCGAACCGTTTCGGAGGAGTACGGTAACTAACATCGTGACACGGGAATTTTATATATTAGAAGATAATCGCTAGAGAAATTAAGGTAAGTATTTAATACACTAACAAAATATAAAGCTTACTTGGAACTTGGAAGCCTTCACTGTCACGCTTAAGCTTACTTATCTTCGACCATAAAAACGTTATTGTCATCAATCTATAATTTTTCACTTCTATTTTGAAGAGTCACCATGACCAGTGAATTGTGTACATAGTTCGCTACGAAAACTCCCAGCATGTACAGGGTGTTACCAAAAAGGCAAAGTTATATTTGTAAATATTGGCTTGAAGGTAAAAGCTTTTCCACTAAAAAGTACAAGTGATTGTTAACGAAATATCTACTGATTTATTTATAAGCTGATGAAGTGTCTAAATTACCTAAAGAAAGTATATTTCCACATGTTAAACCAGCACATCAAATTTGATCGTGTTTGATGTAACGCTTTACGCATTTCCGTACCACACTGTATAACAATTAGTGGTTTCGGTGGCTCACATCAAACTGCCTAATTTCCTCCATTGAGTGGTTTACAAAATGTGATTAACAAATACGTTATCTGTGGCAATCTGTCACGTCCTGATGAGTAGAGATTTGGTAATTAAGAGTAAGTAGATTGAAAACCAAAACATTGTCTTGATAAAAATTTAAGTCAATTACAGATTTTTGAGAACTGAATGATCGAATTTTTGTTAGTAGGAATTGTCTATCAAGATACGATTCCCAGAAATATTCGACAAGAAATCCCAACAAAATCGACTCTAAGATATATACAAAAAATATTCATAATCGAGCTATCAAGAACAAAATATAATGCCAGATTCGAAAGTACTTAATTTAACAGTATCGATAGAAAATAACTCAGAAAACTCCATGATTATTCAGCTGTACTGAATAAAACACTGGCTATGTGTAAATATTTCCGTCTGGACTCTATCTCCGCTTGTTATCTTGATTTGTAGTCCACTAGGGGCACTTGCTATAAAAATAACAGCTAGTATCCTTTATAATATGTTATCCTCGTAGCGAGCTCAAATGGCCTGTACCCTGGTTTATAACGACACGTGAGTCTAATGCCATGGAAAATAAGAGGCATTTTTTTAGATGACGACAACTAATAAGATTAATAGGAAATATTGTTTTATACGTTTAAAAATAATTATCAATTTGCAAGACGATCTTTGGCCATCGCGATCAGTCCCATGGCACTTTAGCTTGGCAGTTTTTTCTCTGATATCGGTAGTGGTGTGATTATTTCAACATAGTGGGAGAGTTCTAGAAGAAAAAGGGGAGGTCTTTTTTCAGCAGCAGGATACTAATATTTGCATATATAATATGCAAATATTAGGCATATTACAGTCATATACTTTATAATTATAAAACAAAAACAATATGAATTTGAGACGTGTCCGTGTCCAATAAAAAAACTGAGAGACTTTACTAACATTTTTGATCTAATAGCTTTTTAAATAAGTTAGGCATGTGGGTTTTATTACATTTTACCAGCTAAGGAACGGAGTCGGTAAATTCATTAAGGGTTATAATATCAAGGTAAGATTGATATTTAAAATAAGAAATCTTTTTACTTTTGATGTTTTATGTTCTTTCATTGACGTGAATATCAAACTGCAGCAGACCTGACGTCACGGGAAACGTAGACGAGAGACAGCACGTCGTTGTTTCGAAGTTGTCTTTCTTTCACACAATAGGAGCAGACTTATTAACTCCTATATTTATAAAATAACTAGCTGACCTAGCAAACGTTGTTTTGCCGATTTTTTTTTCTAGTTTTATGAATTTTCAACGCTAAGTACATTATAAAAAAATAAAAACAAACAATTTCGTTCCAAAAATAAAATATATTTTTTTAGTGTGAGCAACCCTTATCACTTAGGGGTATGAAAAATAGATGTTAGTCGATTCTCAGACCTACTGAATACGCATATAAAATTTGGTAAAAATCGGTTAAGCCGTTTCGGAGGAGTACTTTAACTAACATCGTGACACAGGAATTTTATATATTAGAAGAAGATGATTAATTCGTGAAAATTGTAACCAGAATTTATTTTTGTGAAAACGACGTAGAATTTTTAGATTCAACCAATAAGCAAATTCAAATCTCTATGCTGAATAGTTCATTGAACCAACCCTTGAAGCCACCCTGATGCTAGCGGGAAGAAAGTATTGTGCAATATTGCTAGATGTTACAGTGAATTGGGACAAATCTAAAATGTCATAATGTGTGACATAATTATAGTGGGTGTTAAATTTTTGAGTCCTCTAATAAAAGACATCATGAAATCGTGACGTCAGCCTAGTTATTTGTATTTTTAAGCAAATTAAAAGGTGGTAATGTTAAAATACAGATTTTTCAATGGTGTTTCTATTAACAGTTGAAAAGAAAAAGTTACAACGTCAATTTCATTCATGAGTCAAAACAAAACAGAGCTCCCAAAAATTAATCTTACCACCAGATATTAAGGACACCAGTGTCCGTCCTAACCCAGCAATTTATTGCATCACTTGAATATGTAATCAGAGCTAGGTTTACTAGCTGTAGTTCTCTCTGGAATATGCAAAGCTTAATCCAGCGAATGCGTGTCAGGGTATAACGTACTATGACGTGAGACTGCGGATAAATGTACTCCCAGAATTTACTGTTCCAAACACTTCATTTGTAGATACTGGTATAACATTTCTTAGTCCAACAAGACTCCGCTTCCTCGGGGAGAATTATTAAAACATGCAGTATTATGTAAATGCAATTCATACTCTATTCTTAGACTATTAAAACTCATTTTGTGTTGTTCGATTCAGATGATATTATTACCTTTTTTCGAATGGATATAACCTCATGCGTCTTTCTGTAATAGGGTTGATAGAGTAATTTGTTTTTGTGTAATTTAGGTATGATTATAAATAAAATTAAATGGAATAATAACGAAGTGGTTTGGATACGACAACCATTAATGCCAACACACAAACTTGATATCTAGTAAATTAGTTATTACGTAAGACCCAATATACTCAGTAAACAAATATTATTTCGATTCTATTGTCTTGTTGATACAGATAAATTGATAAATGTTTGTTTCATCTTATTAATATTGAACAAGAAAATATTGGGGGATGCCTTGAGTCTATTGTGGCAAACTTTTTGGTTGAAATGTAGAACTAGACATTAACCTCTTTAGTTTAAACAGTCGAAAATAGTCGAAAAAGCTTAGGGTAATGAAGAATTACAATGCATTGCATCACCGTCACCAAGACGCAGATGACGTAGCACGGTCTTTTAAGCTTAGCCAAAGAGTCTGAAAAAATCTTCCCTGGGAGTGGATGTCCAAGATGATTCACCGGCAAAATAAAGAGGGTTACTGCATAAAGCTGTTTTAAATATCTCTAACATATACTACTCCCAGTATTCATAAATTTGAAATGGAATGGAATGGATTTCTCGGTTCTTAGAAAAATAGTTACTTAAGACTATTCCAGAACTTGCGATGGCTATAAGAAAGGAACACTAAATATTAGACACTTGCGAATAAACTCTTTGACTTTGAGTTTGAGACTTATGACGATGAGCTATTTAAAAACTGCTGCCCAGCTAGCTTTGACATATAATATGTATATATCTATATACATATTTCATATTTTATATATATATCTATAATATATATATACAATATATATATATTGCCAAAAGAAGTCTATAAGTAATAACCAACTCAAATATGAAATACAGTAATTAAGACCTAAAACCGAACCAAGCTTGTCCAGCATTAATTTATGACCACGGAGTTAAATACAAAATTTTAAAACACTTAAAAGATTACCGCTGTGTAGAAAACAAAAGAAGGTGACCATTAAGCTTCGTAAATGGCCGATAAAAGAAACCATTAAAGTTTTTGCGGTCACCGTGGCTTGACGATGTCGTGTCACAGTTTTTATAACGCCTCTTCGCTTTTTGCTATGTTATATGAGATTTTATTAGACCTAAGCACTAGTAAAACTTGTGTCATAACTCCCAAGTACTTGGCAACAACTTTGTACGGGGCCGCGATAATTGTAAGCGTGGTTATTTTTTAGGGAGTTGTCTCTTATTGGGTCGCATAGTTTAGAAGATTTGTTTCTGTTTTTATTGTATTGTTTTTAGTTTGTTTATTCCGTGTTTTAATCTATTGCCGCTTATTACTTCTTCGCGACGTGTACGATGTGTCGCGTGTTCAACACAGCATTGAACCAGCATTAGTGAAATCTACGAATGCTTATTATGAGTTAAATCTTTCGCAGTACAGGAATTAAATAGCTTGCTTCGGAAGCCGTTTTCTTAAAACAACGAACAAAAATTGCCTTTGGGTTCACCAAAAAAACATAAGTTTCGCACACTTCATGAGATTCTTCAAATGGGTAACGTTTTTTCATAAAAGTATTCAAAAATAATGTTTTGAATGCTTTTATTGTATTGAGCTCTATCTGTTCCTTAGTCTGCACATTAGCTTGTGTAACATAGTAAATTATTATAGCGAAAACTCTGTTTCAAGAAAAACTAACCGCGCTTCCTTGAATAATATAAAAACTGACTCTACATAAACAGGTGCACTTTACCAACAGTTATACCTAATGTAAGTTTTTATTAAAATGCAAAGTAACAAGAATATTATTTCAACTGTAAGTGCCTAAGTATTGTTTCAGTTTGTTTCGAAGTTTATCGCGAAATCACTTAAAACTGTTCCGAAGCGCAGGTAAGAGCGCTCAATTTAATTAAAAGAAGTTCTATTGGGATTTAAACTTGGAACTGTGTTCTGTGTGGTGCAGTTCCGATTTTAAATATTTGTGGATTGTCTGTTCTGTATTTGATTTCTATTTGACAAATGTCAATTATTGTTTTTTCTTTGTACTTAAGTTAGCAACGACTCATTCTTTTTTCGAAGTATCTTGGTTTATTTTATTTTTTTATTATCATACCTTGTTCAAAAAACATTATTACACGCAATAGCGTACGATATGTTTAAAAAAAAAATTCATTTTGTTTTAATAAGTTATGTCATTAGTCACTAGAAACATATAAACTTTTTGTATCGCGCTATCAACGCTAAAGTAAATAAAAATATAGTTTTTTTGTACTATTTTAGTCCCTGTTTAAATTATTCGGTGTATTCCTATTAAATAATTCTCTTAGAAAGGTTATTTATAAATTCAATAATAAACAGGCATTGCAAGGCATTACTTCAAACTATTATTTAAGACAACTGACCACTTAGTTTAATGAAAATTTCACCCTCAAAATGATGTTCATTAATTTTAAACCGTCCAATCCACTCAGTATGTACATAACAGTTATTCAAAGGCCGAATGTGTGGTAATGCCGAGGGCACACGAACGGGTCGAACATTCGATTTATTGTATTAACGAATTGCAGGTTATGATTAATATTTTTTTTTCAATTATGAAAAATTTTAAATAATGAATTTTCGATTAATTTGATAGTATAATTCATATTTATATTGGACTTAATGCTCTTTTAATAGTTTTCTTTTCATCCTTGAAAACTTTTCCGAAAAACTGAAAACATTTTATTTTCTACTTATAGTTATAAAAAAAGTCATCCACCTGAAATTCAAGCAATTCAATTTATGGATGGAATGAGCCGGACAGTTTTAGAGTATCACATTTCAACGGAAAAGATAATTTAATTCCAAGCATACAAGCGGCATTAAAAAAAAGAGACTGTTCAGTTGGAATATAATATGAAAGCAAAGGATAGAAAATTCGATTCATATTAACCATCATTACTAGACATCAAAAGGTCATAAGTAAGTAATAAAATATCCTAAGTCATACAACAATAATGTAGATATGACATTAGGAAAACATTATCGATAAATAGAGATCGATGGAGTATACATAATCACATAGGTTACTCCATTAAGAATATTTTATTGGGTCAGGGGCGTCTCTTTATCGGCACTATGTATGTAAATAGGGCCTTTCTATAAAGGCATGGACACTATGACAAAAATGTAGGGGAGAAACTTCTTGCTTCAGAAGCTTAATGTAGAAGGAATTCTTAAAGTTAGACTTGTGGAAGCGGGAGGGAATACTACAGTGCGGAGAGCGTTGTCTCTCTCTTTTTCATTTGACAGTCTTTAAGATTCGGTGGTAGCGGCTGCTAGATAGTCGCGTGGTTGAGGTCCGCACGCCAAAGGCAGCTATGTGTGACGTGTAGCGAGTTCGATCCCCGCGTAAAACAAGCGTTTGTGTGATCCACGAGTGCTTTCTCTGAGTTTTGGTGTCTTTGTGCAGTTTGACTACAAGCTGACCTCAAAAAAATATTAGGACGATGAGTACGAAACCCCTAATCGTTATATAAATTGTTTATAGATTGTTTTTCGGCAACGACGTGATTTTTTTTACATAATATCTCGAACGGCATAATATCAAGGTACATCTGCAAATAAAACACACCCACAGAGTCAACATTAGCTTCAACTGTGAAAATTGTATCCGACATATTTCAACTAAATGTCGCGGATGTAAACACAGGTTTACAGTAACATCGTCATCCTAGCAGTCGGTATTAGCCGATAACTATCAAACGGGAATTAATGTCGGCTATTTGTGTAATGTACTGTGAATTTCTGTTTAGTGTAAACTGCGCTAAACTAGTATTGCACTTTGACATCGCATGTCGAAGCCTGTCATACCATCGGAGGAAACGTTTGCGGTTCGATGAGTGTATCGAATTGAAATAAATGTATCTCTTGTATTTTTAGTGGCATGTTATATTTTATACGTGAGAAGATATGAGGAGTAAAAATAAAAATAAGACTTAAGATCTGAATGTGTAGGTGTAAAATACAATACTAATGATATTGATATCACAATGAAACGAGTACTTTATTAATGTATCCTACAATATGGAATTGTATACTTACAATTATGAGGGCAATTTTAAAAACAAATATATATTATTATTTTGTTTTCTTAGTTGTGATTCAATCAATCATACAACTATCGCATATTGCGGTCCTCGGCAGGGCATGTGACTCGTTAAGTTGCGCCATAAACCCAATTTTTCACCTTCCATTTTCAGTCCGATCAACTAGCTTAGATTTTAATAAATAAACCTAAAAACACAATTAAACCGCACACATAATTTTACAAGTAAATATCAAACATTAAACACATACATATGTTAAATTAAATCAATCAATCGATTGAACACAGATGATAGAAATGAAATATAAAGAAACGCGTTCAATTTTATCAGGAACCACCTGAAATTCGTTTCGTACTTGCTCAATTCGGTATACAATCTCATTTAGTTGGCAGCGAACGTATAGGGCATCACCCCACCAATCTATCACCATCATTCAATAAAAGAACTATTTATTCTTCGTATGGCAGCCCATATTTTCTTAACACCTGACTGTTAAGGAAACGTATGCGTCAGGAAATCAATCACAAATCTTGTTTCTACTCCCACATTTTACGGTAACAAAATTTGTTAGCTGCCAATATTGTCTGGCGGTACTGCGTCCGTAATTTTTCGGTCACCGTTTATATATGCATGGTTTTACATAAATGTTTTACTCCAATGAAAAAGGAAGAGGGAATATAACGTTTGAATCGAGTTAGATTTTAACGGGAACTGGATTTTTATATCCGCTGTATTGGTAAATGTTGGAGTGCTTGTATGCATATTTTAAAAGCAGAACTTTAAATGAGAACGGTGCTTAAACTGACTATTGTGACCAGATTATTACCCACAAAGCTTTATGAGCGACGATTTAATTGATTTATGATAATGTAAATACCATTCCCAGGACTTTTAACTATCATTTTAACAGGTTTCAAAACAAAAATGTAAGCGTAGTTAAAATAATGGAATTTACGGCTGTAAACATTCATTCAAAATATTATTTTAACAACTTTCTTCAATACACAGATTTAGGTTTAACGTTATCGGGGACGAGTGATTATTCGAAAAGCAATAAATGAGAGTTGACAAGCGACACATAAAACCGAGCCGAGGTTTGCAATGGCCCATAAAACGCCATTAAACGATTTGTGGTGACGCTGCCTCGCTTTAAAACAACAATGTTACTGAAACTGCTTCGTTAGATACCGATCGAGAACACAAGCTCCTAAGTCTCTATAAAACCATTTTTTATAGTCTAACCAAGTAAATACCATCGTAGAGAGAAAATTCTTAATCCTCTCGCAACTTTCCTATGAAAAGTTGTGGATAATCCAAACATATTGCTTGAACATTCCTTTCCGTTTCATGGAAAAGCTATGATTTTATGTTATAGAAACATAAAACGTAACCGGTTTACGGAAAACGTGGCTTAATTTTATGCGTTGTAATAGAAGATTGGGTTTGCAACACACAATTTCGACAGGTATAAAAGTTACAATGAAATCGAATGAGTTTCAGCATTTTAGAATGTAAGTAGAATTTTCCACGCCGACTTGGCATATTAAAGCGCAGTATAACGTGGGAAAAGCCGATGTTACAGGAGTATTATGTTCAGCCGTTCCTTTAGCGAGACAGCTATTGTTTCAATAGATACGCCAATCTTACGCGAGATTACAGCGAACGAGATCTTTATATGATTTTTGAGGAAAAAATGCTGCATTCAAACATGTGTTTTTAATTTTTTCCTCGTTTCATAAACATTCTTTATAGATATCATTGATTATTTTTGAATTGTTATACTGTTTTACAATTGTATGTTCGTTGTTTAATAAACTTTTAATGTAACAATATAAGCCAGCACGGATAACCGAGTGGGTAAGGTCACCACGCCAAATGCATTGCAAACATTTTGTATGTGTACAAATACTTGTTTCGCGTCTGGGTGTCTATGTGCGTTTGATTTGAACGTCTGTCGTTCTTTTTTTTAATTAAAATAATTATCATCAAAAGCTCATCCACAGCAAATAATGTCAGTGCCCGATTTACGGTCTAAAGAAGTATAAATCTAAAATTCCACATGGTTCCGCTTGCTTCTAACACATGGGACATCATTTTATAACTCATACGCCGTAAACTTGGTTTCGCAAAACAAGTTTATTCCCTTTCGACGAATACAGGTGTGGAACAAGCTTCAGTATTTCTTAGACAGTTTACTTACGTTCCCTATAAAAAGCCGATTTACCAGATTGTTATAAATTTGTTGTTTGTTAATTCATCATCGCCCCTATAGCATCTATAAAACAGTAGGAGTTTGAGAGTAAGGAGGTCGTACATGCGATGTCGTGCGCGAAGCTATTTCTTTAGTTCTCTTATGTTTACGACGTTAATGCCAGCGGTGGATTTCCGCCCTTGCTAGCTCCGGAAACTGACGGAGCGGCGCGCTTCCTGAGCGTCAGCTTGTTTGCTACCTCCTTATCTCTGATGCCTCACGTGTTTATTTGCCTTTCTGACCGAATGTTTGTGTACCTTAGAATTTTGAAGCAAGTCTACCTCAGGTAGACTCCAACGATCCCTTTAGCGTTCTTGTAAACTATCTATTATGTGCTCTAAGTGTATCTAATGAAAATGTGTCTACAAATTAAGTATGCTCGCTTTTATTTCCTTTATATGTTGGATTAACGCTTGCCTTGTTTTCTTGTCTAGACGTTTATATATTATGGGAGTTAGGTTTACCTCGCGTTAACGAATCGCGAAGCTTACAAGGTTATTAATTCCCCCTTACATCCTTTCGTAACAAATACCAGACGGCTCATAAAATCATAACGCACTTATTTTTCTTTAGTTATAAGCCTCCTCTATAATCGTACTCTTGTTATGAGAAAACTTAAACCCACTACGACAAAGTTAATGAGTTGAATAAAAAAATCCCGCTTATTTGTTCCCAACTTCCCACTCGAAAGTTGGGGACTGAATCACGGACGGGATAGTCAACAGCGAGAGATCGTAACTCAACGCGGATATCTCCCAAACTCGTCACGTAATCTCATTTGACGAAACAAACAAACTTTTCAAGTATCCAATATGACTTGATAGATGATCAGGGTATTCAATAAATACCACTATTCGTTTTGGGAAAATCGTAATAAGTATTGTAAGAGTATTTCATTGACACAGATTCGAGGCTCGCTGAACCAACATCACGTATCCACGATAAATTGATTTGGTAGCAGATGTGCACGGCTTGTACACAGCCAGACACCGCAATTTCTTGACATTATTATTTTTAAGGTTTATTTTGTATTCGTAAAGAGACGCGAGTAACCATGCCACTTAGGTATGCTTTTATTTAATTATAGAAAGTAAAAAGAGAAGGGCGTTTTTGATACGATTACCTCTATAATAAAAAAATAAATGTTTGAATATAAGGCTATTTCGCATTTCAATAGGTAAAGTGATTTATCCAGGCTCACTGAATATCAAGGTACCTTCAAAGAATCTGCTCCAAACTTGTGTAATTAAAGACTTTTTGTCAATGTTTAAGAAAGATTACCTTGCGAAAAGATTAAAACAAGGACCAGTTTCGTAATTTATTAGACGTGAAAGTTTTTTAGAACAACTTAATAGTTTGTATGCGATGAGTTGGCGGGTCGCGGCGCGGGAGGATCGGTCGGTAGTCGGTACACGCCGGTGATGGATGACACGACATCCCTCCAGCCCGGCTTAGAACTCATTGAGGGGGGATTATATCGGGACGTTGACGAATTGCTACCACTTCACACACAGATACCACTATTCAATCGATTTAAAACTTCAGCTGCTGACCAACCGGGACATTTGTCGCCGGATTAAATGCTTCTTTACTTCTCGATAGGTTTAGCTCTTGAAGTTTGAATCGATTCCAACTTTATCCGCACAACAACGAGAATTTCAGAATAGATTTTCCTAATATCATTTTGCGTAGCTCCATTTATAAGGCTACCACTTAACATTTAGTAAATAGATTCCGCTTTATTTAAATGGATATCCTTTGCCGAACACTTTAACATTTTCAGAATTTGCTTGAAAGTAATGATTATAGAATATTATAAAAGTAACATTAAAGAAGTAATAGTTCTTACGATCACAGTTATTCAAGTCAAATCAAGGCGGCGGCGATAAGGCGGCAAGAATTAAATTTCATTTTGGGGCTTATGAATTTATGTGAATTGTTGGTAGTCTAGTGACTGTTGTAACTTTCGTTTCGGCTCGACCTAAAGGCGGAAACTTTGTTACAAAACAAAATTACAATAGAAGGGAGTTTATAGCTACGGTTCCTTTGGGAGCGTGCACCGATCAAAATATAAACGGGATTTTCACTTTGCGCTCCCAAATCCTGAAAGTTTAACAAAATCCAAACGATTATTGAAAATTTATTGCGTTGCCGACCTTTCGCGAAGCCGATATGGAAAACAATGTTAAGGTCATTCGATAGCTGGGAAACGAGCCACGGAAGGCCGGAGAACGTGACTTTTCGCTTGTATTGCTCGTTTATTCGGGCATTACTATAAAGACATTTTGTTGGCTATTTACTTAGCAGCGTTTTGATTAAAGCAAATATTTTAGTGGGATTCCGATATCATTTAAAACGTTCTAGACAGCTCAGACATAATATGTCTAGTAGTAACGTATATCTATGTACCGTTTATGTAATAAGTATGGTAATATTAATTACAGAAATACCTACAATTATAAACATGCGCAAAGCCGTATGAAGGTTGTATATCAAAGACTACCAACATAGACTAGTCTTAACAACCTTGGCTTTTTATCTAATTAAAATATGAAACAACATTTTCTCAGTACCTACACATAATGTAGGTGAAGCTCAGTAGGTAAGTAATACTTTAATTTGGGGTGCCTAAACTTACTCCTCTCTTGTTTATGTTTACAAACCTTTAAGTAACAACTTTATGGTACGAAACTCTTTCGTAATTTCGTAAATATCGTTATTATGAAGATGTTAAAACAGAATTTAGAAGGTTATTCCTCTGAAGTGGAACTTTTACAGCTAGGCCGTAAAATCTGGTGTATCTTTTTTAGTAATATCATAATATTCATGTGTCAACACAATAAAAAGTAGGAAGAACTATGAAAGCTGTGGTGTATAGAACTGTGACTCGTAAAGTGAAAAGGGGACGTTTAATGTGGGTGACACGCGATGCCTACTCGCCTTCAACTTGCAACATTTTAAATTTAATGAAAGTAGTTTCTGTAAAGGTATTTCGTTTCATGGCTGAACTTTGAGTGGTTTTTGCTGCGGTCGCCACTAAAATATTACGTAGCGCACATTTTGATGATGAAAACTATGACAAAGTTATCTTTAGTAAAGTTTGTTCTAAATTAGAATGTAAATTAAAAAAAATTGTGTGTGAAACACTAACACACAGCAAAAAGAGAAATGAAGGTTGTAGATGGTAATTTAAAATATAAACCGTGGACTGAATTATATTAAAAGAGCTTGTGTTCCAGACGTTTTAAGTTGAATACCAAGCCAATTATTTTGTATGTACCTTAACTTTAATTAATATAATTTTACCTAACCTCATTGTGTCTACATAGTTAACTAGTTGCTGACTTACTTATGTGCCTACCTGATAATTTGTATCGAATGTTCATCACTGTTCGTATACCTAGGCAGAAATTATTATCTATAAACTGGTCCTCTAATAGGCTTTGCTTCACAAAAATATATTAAAATAATTAGTTTTAGATGTATTCAGGTCACAGGTAGTTCTACACGAAGCTAGATTTTATTTCTCGGTACAGCGTCATAACGCCTTATTGCCGACAGTTTACGATGCAATACGCACCGTTGCCGCACTTTGCCTGTAATTGAATCGCAGGCGCTTGCTATAAATGTGGATTTGCTAAAGTTCTAACACCAACAGACAACGTTGAGTTCCGTCGTACAAAGTTTAAAAGTAATATTTTCGTTTAAGTTGTAATATGTAGCACATAAATATACTTGAAGGGGTTACGGAATTTATTGAAAACGTTGGAGGAGCGATATGTATTATCGTACTGTAGATAAAATAGCTGGGAACAAGTTTAGTGTTCTTTCTTTTACATTGTTTTTTTTTATCTAGCCTAAAAAGGGCCTCTTCTAAATACCTATCACACAATGTTTTAAATAGGAATTAATTAATTTTAATACAAATATAGATTATTTATACTGGTGTTTACGTGGTCGTGTTTATTTCATCATTTTCTTGGAATATCATGTTGTTTTCACTGTTTTGTTCATATAGGTAATATAAAGAAACGTTAAAAAACAGTAAATTTAAATGAAATTGGACACATACATATTTCGTTGAAACAATATGGCAACAATTTCTTTTACAAAGCCTTTTTTAACAATTTGGATGAATATTTCAAGACAGTTAATTACTTTCCTTGCACACACTAAACTTTAAATTAAACAAACCTTAAATTAAATACAAATTCAACCTCCACTTTTCCCCCTCAAATAAAAGTACCAACATAGTAAAATTAAACGATCTGAGTAAAACATTTAGACATTTTCAGCAGTAGCGCATTGTATAATGGGTCATGGTACTAAGTCGTCCCGGTAGTTAGCCATTTGTGGCCGAGCGGTTACCTCCAGTCACCGGTTTTGTTTAGGAGCGGCTCCAAAGGCTTATTCCCCTTAGTTCACTGCGACTAGTCGCAGTTACTGAAGACAATATAGTTAGGTAAGTTAACAATTAATTTGTAAGGAGAAATATTAAGCTATGTGATATTCCTCGTATTTAATTTACCTTAGATAATCGCAGATATCTTCGTAAAAACACAGAGCAGAAATAGACTGTTTCATAGCATTAGAAAAAAGCAAAAAAAAAATGAAAGAACGGCATTATATTCCTATTCGATATGTGACTTTGGCGTCAATTGAGCGATTCCTCAGCATTCGTCAGCGTCAGCACCAGAGAAATGTAACATATCTAAAGGCCAGTTTCTTGACTTGAATTAGATAATCAAATTCAATGAGTGTTGTTTAGTTATTAGGTATCGAAATAGGCCTATCTAAGTTTAAGTTAAGTTTCGTTGAAATCAATTCTTATATATGATGAAAGATACTGAACGATGTATTTTGAAATCGAAATGTATTTACGACTTCTGATATTGAATGTACATTTATTTTTCTCAGGACTTTAAAATGTATAAATATCAATAACACTTAGGTTTTTCTGAAATGTGGTTTTACATTTAATTATTATTACAATTATTTAAATAATACTTAGGCTTTGCTTAGATGTGGTTGTATATTAAATTATTTTGTTATTACGATCGGTCCTACATTTAAGCTACGCAACAACGGTTTCGCCAGATTAGGAAATCCTTTAACATAAATTATAGCTATTTAAACTATTATTAAAATATGCATAAAGTTTAGTATCGTAGTATAAGCTTATCATAAGCTGTTTATGCCAAAGCAGCAGCGAATTAAATGCATTATTATGTGAGCTATAAATGTTAAATAAAATCATTAGCCTTAATACTTTACTGCATTTATTGGGCAGTAAATGTTTACTTATAGATAATCTTGAATTCAATCAAAATTAAACCTTTTGTATTATTGCTAAAGTCACTTTTTTATTTCTATAAATGACTGATACTTGCAATCTTATTACCAGTAAAACTTACCTTCACTTCGAAAATAGGCAACGATAAATTAATTGAAAATAAAGTGTTTCAATATTCAACACCTTAATACCCACTTTTCATATTGGTAGGTACATACGTGTATGAACTTTAAAGTGACATTAAAAAGAACCCTTCGAATGCGCGCACCATCGAAACTCGAGACCGTTGACTTATCAATACGTAGGCATACCTAGGGCTAAGGTACTTAAATGTACTGACATTAATGAGGTGTATTGGGACACCAACGCGTCTGCACCCTTCCCTTTATGCGAGGACGTCAAACGGGGGGCGTATTCGAGCTCGCACAAAACATCCGATAGTGTTCTTTGCGCCTACAGAAGAAGCTAATTTTGCTTAAGTGGGCTACTCTCTACGAGAACGGCATCGTCAGGGGCTGCCTCCCCAATGTGGCCTGTGTTTGACTCCCGTGCAAAGCTAAAATGGAGCTAACTACAATTAGTAAATCTTCTCATTTTAACACGCCGTTAATATGTTCCTCGAAATCGACGCCATCTTGGTTTTTTCTTTCTTGTTCATAATGTTACGAATACGCCTTTCAATCACGTATCGGTTTTCTCCGCGAACATTTGTTATCGAAAGGAATAAATCAAGTGTATTCAGTGTCAAAGAGGTTACACAAAAAATAAACCTACATGTAAAAATATATCGAATACAGTTGTAATATCACAGCTGCTTTACTTCCTCGTACAAATGATTGCGAAACTTGACTGGAAAACATTCTGAGGAAATAGGATTTGTTCTTGTTTTTGTTACGAGAATGTGTCACCAAGGTGTGTTTATCTGAGAAATATAATTTTAAACGCGTAATTATCTTTAAATGTTCCTTTGGGTTTTAAGATGTGATTACATTGTATACTTCATTGAACATTCTAAGAAAACATTACAACGTTTTTCATAGTTGTCATTTCTTAATACATTTAGTATTAACAGAGTAATTTAGTCGTCTTCTAAGGTTCTTCTTGTGTCTGTACTACCAGGTTATGAAAAGTGACATGTTTATTTTATTGTGAACTAAACTGTTTTGGAAATATTAGGTGATATAAAAAGTCCATACTTCATTAAAACTGATAATTCTTCAAGTTTTTTATTTCTCTGGCTCTCAAGCCTTAATCAGTTGTCTGCATGATTTTTCTGTTTTTGTTGGACTTGTCGTCTGTCTATCGTCTTCATGTTTGTTTGTGACATCATAGCTCCTGACCTCTAAGCTATACCTATTTAGATTGTTTTATATTAATGATGAAATATGTCTATTTCAGACATGTTTGATAAAAATCGCTCGAGTCATTTTTACTGTCGAGTTTTTCAAAATTTTATTAACTACTCGTAATTTTAGTTAAAGTTCGCCAGTTTGTACAAAAGCGTCATATTATCGGCGCCAGCACTTGAGCTGGTTGCGATGACGTGCATTGTTTAGATGTAAGCACGCATGTGCTCTCTGTTCGTGTGTGCAATACTTATGAATTTCCTAGGGGAAGTTTTTATTGTACTGCACTACGATAACAACTTAACTATATAGTTTTAATATATATAGCTTTATAATGTGAGTGATATGAAACGGGGAAGGGGACTTTAGGGTCTATACGTATATTTATGTATGTGTGGTCAGATATTTATTAATTGTTGATCCTCAAAAATAAAATATTTAAGTAATTACTTTTTTATATTTCTTCTTATAGTAAATAATATTGTGTAATAAATATTGTACATACATTTATTTTTAAAAGAGTAACTTAAGGAATTTCTTGTGAGTTTTTATTAAAGAACAATATTTTGGAAGGTCTTTTACATAAATGTTGGTATTATATAAATCATTGTGATCCATTACTATTTATTTTATTGTTTTTTTTTATCTACGCTCGATCTACGGTATTTTTCGTCACCGTGTCAATTCATTAAAACGCTATGTAGGTACTTAATCAAATAATTTTTATTTTAATCGTAGAGTCTTCTTGCTTTTACCCAATAAATACAAAAGCACGTCGCTATTGATGTGTATAGGTATATCTACGTAAATCCTATATCTAAATCTGTAAGTGCATTAGACGCGACGTCGGGAAAGGCTGACTTGTAAAAGTGCGCACGGAGTCAAGGGATTAGGAATCCCGGTTTTTCTAATCCTGATATTTACTTCCCTTTCAGGCTTGCCTCTGCCTGTTCAGACTCCGTTACTGAACTCAGTTTTGAAAGCAAATTTTTGTATGGAAATTAAAAACTTTATGGGAGAAAATTATTGTCTTATCATACGAAATTGTCATCAGCTGATCGGAATTTAAATTATGAATCCGCCTTCCGACAGAAAATATTATAGCATACTTAATCAAAATTTGAATGGAAAAGATATAGCAAAGACTTCTTTCTTAGAGCTTTTTTCTTTGATCATAAGCAGTAAGTAAGTACCATAGATATGATTGTTAGTTTAAACACTCAGTATAACCATTCAAAAAGTTCTTATTCGTTAGAACACAACTTCAATACAAATACTAAATACATAAAAGTTGTTAAAAGATTGTGCGCTTTATCACAATTTACCGATACGACGACGTCCCGTTGCAAAGACAAAACTCTTACAGCAGGGGTTGGAAATGTTCGCAATTCCATTGGGAGACACAGACTTTAGTGCAAGCGAAGTATAGACAACATACAGTCATATAACTCTTGTAAATGTTCATGAATGTGACCACAGGAAGATGGATCACTGGTCTGCAGATTTTAGGGACTTCGAAGTTGAGACTGGTGTTAGTACTCGTAAATAAAACTCGGATTTTGTTACCTGAAGCCAATTTTATTTACGGTTTACGAGGAGTCAAATGGAGGTTTCTGCTGACGCTTTGGCGTTTGGCTTTCGACTATTATATCCTTGGAGTAAAATTTAAAAAGAAGATTATGATGTTAAAAGGTTACGGTTTGTCTTTAACGCATGTCTGAGTGTTGTTAATATATCTTTATCATTAAATATCATTTTTCATCTTTAAAAGATTTTTGGTATATTTTGAGAAAATCTTTTAAAAGAAAACATTATCATCTCTTCTTTTTCAGTTAAAAAGTATTTGTTAAAACATTGCAACATTAAAACCATGTTTGCTCTACAATGTCGCTTCTAGGCGAGGCTATCCTGAGCTCATGACAGGTATAGCTACCAAATATTTTCCGATTAACTAAAGAACGTTTACATTACCCGAGATAGTAGCACTATTTGGAATTTATTGCCCCGTTATAGTGGTGAGTGCATCCCAGCTACCTCGCTCCGCACTCGCGTTAACGTTAATTTCATTATTTTGCCTTTGAGGTTTTTTGAGAAAATGTAGTACCTATTCCATTGGGAATTATTAAATAGTTAGAAAAACTGAAAAGCTATTTTTGCATGTAATTAGCGATTTTTTTTACAATTTTAATTATTTTAGCACATTTTGTTAGATAATGTATTTTTATATTAAATGACAAGTTTATTTGAAAAAGGTGTGATACTTATACCTAAATACGTAAACAAAAGTACAGGCACTTATCTCAAAACACATTCGAGGAGAGGCAACTGATACCAAAAATACATAACAAAAATACTCGATCAAAATATTGTTACCATCATTCGTGTATTTTATTTATACATTTCGAGCGTCAAATACGGCGACATTAAGTGAAATAGTCGACATACTGTCGAGCGGGGAGTTCAGGCTGACGCGAAATTGATTCAGTGCGCGACGTGAGCCGACTTCACAAGAGCGCAATTCAAATGTAAGTCAGCGGACGTTGGCAGACGAAACGAAACTTTATGTTGACACCTAACAAATTTAATTAGACACTCCGCTTTAATGCCCGCCCCTGCACGTGTAAGAAAATTCCTTCCTCGCTCCTAGCTGTTTCGTTAGGTACGTACCGTTTTTAATACCGTTTAATCGTCTTAACTGGAAAATAATTGCGATTGTCGCGTTTGAGGTACGAATTAATGTTTACTTCAGTGTGTGAATAGGTACTAATAGAAGTAAGTGAGTCAGAGCGTCGTGAACGTTATATAAACATCATTATCGGGAAAATATTGTACGGAAAACCATCGTCAGCTTTATATTGTTTTCTAAATCGGAATCAGTAGTGCCTGTCGCTTCCGGCGATTCAGCTTGTTTTGCGAGAAAATCCACTTTTTCTTCTCTCTGATTCTTTGATTTCTTTTTTATGCCATCATTGTTCCGTTCTTGGGGTGAACTGTAGACTATAGTCATTTATATTTTCAATGGAAATAACATGTATTTAATATTGCTCACATAAAAGATACACAGCTTTCTAATCATGAGATAACGATTTGTGAATGACAAGATTCAATAATTGGAAAAGCTTTGGGTATTTTTATAAGATGATAAAACGATTTTATTAGAATTTGACAGACATCCGATATAAAATGAAGCAATCTGAAGATTAATACCGGAAACTGGAACAAGTTTATTTAGAATAAATTATGTTGTTCGTATTCCGTAGTGTTCTATCATTGTAGGCAGGTAACGGTCCACGTTTCTGTCGGTCATAAAAACTTAACACATTAGTCGAAGTGTCAACTAGCTGTGAACCTGAAACTACTAAAGTTGCGCGAATAAACCGCAACGCGATTACGACGGGTCGCGTCATACTCTTGTCGGAGCTTGTATGAAACATGTCGAAGTGTTTATAGGTACTAATGTTATTTTTGAGGCAGACTTGGGGGAGCGATGGTGCACACACTCGTGTGGTGATTGCCGCCGCGTCGGGGGCACGGCTGCATTGCGAGTGCCCCACTTGAGGTAGATTACAGTCTACTGTGCGCACTATCGGATGTTTTGTGTGAGTCGCGAACTACGTCACTGTGCATCACACGAGCGCAATCTACCCGTCTTGGGGGCGCGAATAAACTCAACGAGCCCCGAACAAATATCGAGGTATTTCGATGGTTTTCAAAGGACTCATTTCGCCTCGCGTGCCGCTAATGCATGCACCGTGCATGTTTATGCATGTGTGAATCGCTAGTTGCCAAGTGTGGAGATTAGTGCTAGTTATACAACTTCTGGTTCACATTAATTTATTCGGAGTTATTTGCCGTCTTTACTTGACAAATTTATTACTAGTAGCTGGTGTACTTGTTTAGAAGTTAGAAAGCTCTTTGAAAATATAGAACATGTTTGCTAAATGTATTTTATAGTACAAGGTTTACGTACCTTGTACCGCGTATAAAATTAAGACAAATATGAAATTTAATTTTACTTCTCATATAGATGAAAAATTCAATTTGAAGTTTCCTGAAATACTAAGGAATGAGGCAGAGTAGCGGAAAATGAGGATGCTTGTAACTTATTTCGTCTAGTTATATAGTGTGTAAACAGTGTGTGCTTTCGTTCAGACGACCTAGTTCGTAAGGTTCAGAATATCTAGGTTAATTTGCACTTGTTATGTATTATGAATATAATATTTCTAGATAAAAATAATATGGTCATGATATAAATAAGAAGGGCCGATAGCCGATGTTCAGTTTTATTATAGACCATGCTGCATTCAACATATTTTTTTTATTCGACTCAAAATGATCATTGAGGTTTAGCCAAGTACTTAGCGTAAGAGTACGCTGTATTAATTTTGGTCCTAATGTTGGAAACATCTATCCTCACCAACCTTCCATTTAAACCTTTATTACTATAAAAAATATTCCACAGCTAAAAGAGTATGACCAATTGAAGAAATAAGTTGAAAATATGACCCGAACTGAAAATCAAACGTTAAAATAGAGCTTCATCCGTCATTTCAAGTTCTGAAAGTTGTCACAACGTCAAAAGCACAGTTCTTTGTGGAAGCGTGGTATTACTGACCCAGATATTGCAGCAGAGGTTTTATGATATATTATTCAATCCCACACTTGGTTTTAACTCTCAATGGGTCGGTTACAATGATAGAAGTTCTCACTCTCACGTAGGGACTTTGTATGTTCAAGTGAAAATACTTGTGTATTCTGATGAGTTAAAAAACCCATCAATATTTTTCTCAATAACGACTACACTTGCAACTTATAAAGAGCTATAGATTATAAATAATATCTTCAGTTATTTTAAGAGATATTATACTAAAAATGGAATAATAAACTTGTAACATTTTATACGCTACATTCTCCATACATCCGTAGCAGTTGACCCGATATTTTCCAAAAAATCGTAGCAAGGCGAACTCCAAATAAAATTTAAAATTCGTAGCACCTCGGCCGCAAAAATCGTAGAGAAAATCGCATGAGCCGGCCCGCTTTGCACCCATGGGCTATACAGAAATATTTTCCGTTTAACTAACGCCCTCCGTGTCACACGGCTACTAACATGATTTGAAATTTATTTCCCGAACCGGCGGCGAAGTTGAAACGCGAATGCACCAGAAGTAGAGCTCTCGCGAAATAAAATGCCATCTAATAATCGTTTATACCGCTTACTTCGATCTTGTATGGGATATTGCGTGTTAAGTATTTATTGAGATGTTTATTATTAATTTTTTATTAACCCGAAGTTTGGTTTGTTATTTATCTATCAACCGCTTGTTCCATTTTTATTTTTGGGTTTCATAGCTAAACGGGTCTATTTGAGCTACTGTAGAAACGTCTATTAGCAGCATCTAAAATTGTTCATATTTTTGTGTGTATTTAGATTCTGTAACTACTTTATCAAGCAAAGCTTACTATTCATGAGTAAGCCGTGTAGCAAATTCCAAAGTTTCGATTGATTTATTTTTAAATCTTATAAACTAAACTCCACGGTACCTACTCGTATATTTGCAGCTAACTTAGTTGCGCCGATGGCTTCGCTCGAAATGTTTAAGTATTGTTGGTATCATTCTTTTATAAAACTTCTAGCCGTTATTAAATTCACTCTAAGAAACTTGGTCTAACTTGAAAAAATATGGTAAGGAAGTGCAAAACAAAGCGCATGAATAAATGAAAAGCTTGTTCCGTGTTTTGTTTTATCAAGTCGTCTAGTTTCTGAGCTCAATTATTTTACTAAGTTGTGTCGTGGTGAGTTAGAAGGCGTAGTGTGGAAATATTGGAGCAGCTCCCGTCTCCGGATGCATACAGATGTAGGTATGAATATGTAACAAGTCAGCGCTGAAAGAGGGCATCACGTAGGATATTTTAGAGCCCGATTGATAGACTCAATTTAAATGGTAAAATTATTGGCGAGACGAGAGCTTTAGTGCATTACCGTGTTCGCACACACGAGGCAAACTTCAAAAGCAAATTGCACAAGCACGGTACATTTATCTCTGCTGGTTGAACGATGAAAGCTTCCATTACGAACGGTATCGGAATGGATATATGCACTTAAGGTTGTCTTTAGTTCGTCAATGTAGCTGTGTCGCGATCGATTCCGTGTTTTACGCCGACGACGATCTCCCTAAGATCGGTTTATACAAGCCTGCTATGATAGTGTGGCTATAGCTTATCAACCTAATCACCATAACTGACGATAAGGAGAACGATTTCACGGCATCTGATGACGTCTCGGACACGTACCGGATGACTTAATCTTTATCTCAAATCGCTTTAGATTCTCGTTGCACTATCTATACAACTTTCTCTATATCTATGTAAAACGAATAAGTTTAATTCACGGGTCATGAGATCTTATGATTAGTTATCTTATGCTTGAGTCGGACGAGTTCCGTTACCATTGCCATTGTTCATATTCCAATTAATTTTGATAGTTCAACTTTGATACTTACGACTTGTTTTCCTCGCAGTAAAGTTGATTTGACAACGTTAAGTAATAAAAGTTGATGTTTGGTTTGTGGCTATTGAGAAAACAAGTCCGACAATTAGGTTCAATGGCGCGTTAGCTAAAAACTGCGAAATTACTTGGGTTTATCTCCGTGTTTTTCCTGGAATTACAAAGTATTTTGTAAATTGCCACCGTCGTATATGTTAAGTGACATAAAGGGTTCCAAATTAAGTGTTAAAATCTTGTACTACAAGTGCTGTGAAGACAAAGAATAGTACTTTATCCTAGATGTTAACAATAGAGTCACGTCAAATTTAAACTTACCATCTAGGGCGGCGCTAAGTGAAACCATCTGTCGCAACTTATGATGTACGGCCACGCATGACGCGGAATGTTCACCCATAAATATTGTTGCTGCTACAATTTTTGTATCAAAGACCGCATAACCTAGATCAAAAATAAACCTTATTGCATTGCAATAAAGCTCACGGATGTAAACATATTTCGGAATATATAGAACAAATGAAGTAAAGAATCGAAAAAAGTGTATTGTAAATACAATGACGCTGATTGCGTATATTGTGTATTGACAGTCAATCAGCTAAAAAAGCTTGGTGCATGAAAATTTATTGCGTTTTCGCGTTTGTTTGTATTTGTAAAAAAATCATGTGTGTTGTAAATATAGGTCAGTGCGCGATAAAATGTAAATAGAACGGGAAATCGATTGTTAGGTTTAGAGTGGTGGTTTATAAGGCCATATGGGGTTAAGGGAATTTCATGCTTATTGCTGTAAGTAAATAAATGTTTAAAGGCTGTTTAAGCAGCAATAAGTTGAGAAATTTATTGTTTTCTGAAGTAATTAGCTTTTAAAATTGGTCATATTCTGGGTAAGTAGTCGATTCGAATGCAATTATGGGCAGATTCGCCCGAGACAAATTTAAAAGCGGGCGAATCCGGTACACAAATATAAGTCGTACAGCAAGAGTATTTGATGATATATAATTATAAATCAGGAATCAAATCGCCTACTATTAAGCCCATATTCTAGCCTATTTATACATCTGTCGTTGTTACTAATACATGTAATACTCGAGAATAGAAAGAGAGGAAACTCTCTATCTTTCTTAAGTCATCATGAGTTTAACTAAGTACATAAACTATTAATGAAAACGAGCATTGACTAACCCAAAATGAGCGAAATCAGTTGAACAACTAAATCAATATAAATGTAACAGAATAATATGAAACAAATTCACTCAAAACTTCGTTGTATTCAATACCTCAGAGAGGTGAGCACTAAAATTTTAACATAACGCATTGTATGTAAGCCGACTGGTGTGAAACTAATGAAAGTGCCGCCGGCACATCCAGGGTGTTAGTTATCAAAGTTAATTTTCTAGTTTGCTTAGTTAGTTTACTTCGTCAATCAAGGTTCAAACTTGTAACCGTAGTATTAAGAGAACGTCGAATGAGAATTTTAAGTGGATGTTATTCGAGAATACGAATAGTCCCGTCGAGTACTCGTTATCAAACTTAATCAAATCTCGCTTTCCGACGAATTGAATTACTTTACTAATAATTAATTTTATTGAAGGTAAGTTTCGGAGTGCGGCGGTGACAAAACGGATTTTAAATTGGAAAGACCACCCCTTCATAACGCGCACTAATTTAATACTTTTGATTGATTTATTTGGGACAAATAAAACTTTATTAAAGTAGGAAGTTTGCGGATGGTAGGTATATTAAGAGAGTTGGAATTAAGAATTTATTTAATACATAATATTTATTTGTATAGGTACCTACTATGTCTAAGCTTTGGTGATCAGGACTAGCAGGTAAGTTAATATATATTACAAAAGAAAATTACCACGAAATCATAATATTTTTTTACAGATATATTAAAGTAGACTACCAGGAGTAGGTTAATTCCGAAGATGAGAAGCCTAGCTATTGCCACAGTCTAGTCTATACCTAGCCTATGGATTATATGGAAAGAAGGCTAATAAAAAAGACCTTTCAGTTCAAAACATGTACACTTATTCATAGTTTTTTTGCGGTACGAATGTCGTTATTCCCCATCGCTAATATATAATCTATATAGTGGGTATTGATGGCTCAAATAAACGAGAGTAATAAAATTTTTATTTTCTTAAAACGCTGTTGAAATGCGTCAAACTATTTTCGAAGGATAAAATAATATAATATCAAACGAATAGTTAACAAGTATGTTGCTTTAAACATCCAATAGAATGTGCCAGAATTTTGAATCAAGAGTGCCTTAAAAATTCAATGTTATAACACTGTTGTGTCTACTTTGCAAATAGAAGAAAGATGAAACCTTCAGGGAAATTAGAAATTGTAACGATCCCTTTTATAACGATTTCAAATAACGAACATGAATCGAAAATCTCCCGTTGTTGGCATAGAAAAAAATTGTGAAAACATTCTTGATAGGTAGACTTCATTTCTCAGGATCGCGATTTATAATATGTCAACTCATTAGGTTCGTTTATAGAAATTGAATAATTGATAGGATTTTTTTTTAGCCGTCAAAAGTATAAAGTATAATGAGGTCAGACTTCTAAGGTTGTTCATTGCTTGGAATATTTTAATTTTATTATATTTTATTGATTTGTTTTGAGTTGTTGTCTAAATAAAAAAATATAAAAAAATGTTACAAAGAGTCTCACCGCAAAAAAATGGTTTCTTATTCTGAAGTTGGCTGATCCGTTTTCTTAATAAGTAGTTTCACTGGTAAATAGGACTTGGTTCGATTCCCACCCAGGACTAGCATTGAACGCGCATAGGCGCTTGTTCTGTATCTTTTACTTATATATTTCTTGCATTAACGCATTAAAAATATATTAGGGCAGAAAGAAAGAGGACTGTGCACTGCAGAGGAGAATTTTTAGGCAAGATTAAAAAAAAATATCTAGCACCATAAAAACTAATTTCCAGTTCCAAAATTACTTCAAAGACCTACACACGTACCCATGAAGCATTTCTAGCATATCAACAGTCAGCCACCATTTATTGTCTGTCACAAACTTTAAATCCAATACGGTGTAGTTTCGAGCGATTTCAAGCGGTCGCAATTTATTCCACACTCCTTATATTTTCAGGGGAACGTAAGCAAAATATTTGTACATACATATTGCTCTAACTCCGCATGTTTATTGTTTAACGACTGCGTTAAATATTTTACATTTGTGCTGGTGGCTGCAAAGTATAGGATGCATATTTGATTCTTTTGCATTATATATTTTTCTTGTTGTCCTAAAATTGTACTCTCTTTTGTTTTTAAGTCTGGAAGAAGGTTAAATAGGCGTAGATCACAAAGAGGCTACCTTTTAGGTCACTTTACTTGGTGATAGAAGTTTATTGACCTTAAATGTCCTAGATAATTAAATACAAATAAACTCAGCTCACAAAGGAAATATAAATGAAATGAATGGCAATTTACGAGAGTAGGCCAATGGAATAATATAATTATCATATTTTTTTGTACACACACTAGAGTGAAGAGTATAAAATGGTCTAACATTTTGTTCATGTGATCATCACTCAATTTTATTACGCAATCATCTATTCCACATATTATTCGCTATGATCTAAAAATAAAATTATTAATTTGCTTTTAATTTGTACTAAGTACTCAACTACTGCTCTTATTCATGGAAAAAGGCATTTTGCCAGCAGTGGAATAACTACAGACTGGTGTTTTTCATTCATAATTAACTTTTATTTTTTTTACTTTCCTTATAAATATCATATCATCTATACAATTTCATTGATTAAATTCAGTACGTCTGTTTCCGATTGTGTTTTGTTTTCTGAGAAATAGTTCATTCATTGTATCCGTTCCGTAGTTAAACAATGTTATCTTGAGACTTTACAAATTTCTAAGTGCGAGTAAGAGCGTTTCTATTTAATTAAAAGTTGTGCCGTCGGGATCCAATCGCGTCCGATCCTGCTTTGTGCCAAATGATGAATGGGAGGCCTTATTAAAACGAACCTATCTGTTTTTGCTTTGTTGATCAACTGTTTTATACTTTTACGGAGAAAAATGAAGGCTCTAAATGTTCTGAATTGTTCAATTATGAAAAAAGTCTTGAATATAATAGTCTAAAAAAGGTTTGATTACTTTTTTGTCTACCTATTACGTTTATTTTTTAATGTTTATCAATATTTGGGAATTTACAAAAAGCATTATAAATAATCAATACGTCGTATATTTTATTTGAACTAGCTGACCCAGCAAACGTTGTTTTGCCTAATAAATTATTTCTAGTTGTATGTATTTTTTAATGCCACATTATAAAAAAATGAAACAAACAATTTTGTCCAAAAAATAAAATATTGTTTTAGTGTGAAAAACCCTTGACACTTAGGGGTATGAAAAATAGATGTTAGTCGATTCTCAGACCTACTGAATACGCATATAAAATTTGGTAAAAATCGGTTAAGCCGTTTCGGAGGAGTACTTTAACTAACATCGTGACACGGGATTTTATATATTAGAAGCTTAAAATTCAGCTTATCTGCCATTTTAATAACACAAAATAAAAGCCAGAATTAAATGCATGTACCAGAAATTATCAACCCCTTTTATTGTTTGAGAACATGTAAGTTACTATGAAGACCATATTAAAAGACGTCTATAAACGTAGCAAGGAAACAGTCTTACGATATGAGAGACGTTTATGCAGACGCCATTAAAGCCGATGCTAAACCGTGGGTGACCATAAAGTGATGTGTCGCGGAAACTATTGCTAACGACCTACCACTGTATCTTGAACTAATACTGTTCTTGAGGAAGGGAGATGGCGCTCTATGTAACGTAGCGTGCTATCCCGCTCTCACAAGTACAAAAAATTTAGGTTTTGAGATTGTAGAAGGTTCCCAGCTATTACGTCCGCGACATATCATTTTATGGTAATACAGGTTGTTGTCGAAGTGAGACAACGTTCAATGCTGTGTATAGCACTGTCTCGTTTCTACATATCCTATTTGAGATGTGGTGGTAGGATGTCCAAGTGCTTCGGTGATCAGGGTATACGAGGTATATATTGTATCCAACAATGGGAGGGATGTCTTCCTTCCGAATGTAGGGAAACTATGCATTTGCGGATACTTAGAATGTTGCTGTGGTTTCGGAGATGATATACGAATAATGCATAATACTTACACAATTTATTTATATGTTATGTGTAAGAGTTTGTTTGTATTTTAGTTTGCTGATCGCACTTATCTTCAACTCGGTCGATTTGAATTATTTCAGGATAAGATAACAAATTCATAAAGGAAAGATTTAACAAGCTGTGATGAATGGGAGCAGATCAGTTATGTATTATGTTAAAAACGAGAAATAAGACCAATAATCCGATTCAAAAATTCTTAGTAAATGATAAACTCATTAAATTAAAGCCTCTGGAGTGTAAAAAGCGTAACTTCGTAACCGTTATTTCGGAATTATGTCTTCGCAAATAAGCAAGGTATTTTTCAAACATGAAAAAAAAAACCCTAAGAAGATATTTACTAATAATTTTGTTTTGATCGAAACTGAAGTAAGTTATTTGAAACCTTCCAAATAACTGACAAATTGTTCCCATTTATAGTTTTCCTCTCTAAGAAACCCTTAAAAATATACATACCAAACCCATTTCATACTGTATAATCAATGAAGGTCTCAATTTGCGGAATATTATACAAAAAACCTGTATAATAAAGGAGAAAATTTTCGTTCGTGAATAATTTTATCGATGCATGTATGTGGCGAATACAATAACAAATTGTTTATAGTGTATTATCTGTCGGTTAGAGGGAGAGAGACGGGGCCGGAGCGTCATTTATAGCGCAATAGCGGATCAAATGCCCTGGAAGTGATACACCCAGTGAACGTTTAGCATTTACGACTGTATACTGCAAATACAAGGATTGGTACCTATTGACATGAATCCCCTTTGTTTTTAAATTACTTTAATGGTCAGTAGCGTTTCATTTAAAAAAGAAAGCAGGAAACTGCCTTTATAGATAGTAATATTATCTTTCCCTGAATCCAGATCAGAAAAGTTAATTGATTAATTTAAAAAAAATAATTAAATATGGAATACAAATAATTGTGGCGGGATTATATATCAAATACTATTTTCGAATCTTGAAAAAAAAATATATCTTGAAAAATAAAATATTTTTTCCCGTTTTGATAGACGAGTGGTTCTCCCAATA
Source organism: Trichoplusia ni (assembly GCF_003590095.1). Classification (NCBI taxonomy): domain Eukaryota; kingdom Metazoa; phylum Arthropoda; class Insecta; order Lepidoptera; family Noctuidae; genus Trichoplusia; species Trichoplusia ni. Next base: position 2,330,057 of record NC_039488.1, on the reverse strand, counting down.
TCTGCCCAGTTAAGAGCGACTTGACAAAGAAAAACTAAAAGGATGTATATTCTATATTCAAATTCACTCAACGATGCCAATATATGCGCCCCTTTCACTAAAACAGGTTTTGGCATAAAATAAGAGTCGTACTTATACATGCAGGGGAAACACATTATTACCGTGGACACTTCAAAGAGCCTCTAGATTGTTGAATAGCCTTCAATTTCCTTTCGCAAGTGCCTCTTACACTGCCCCAATAATAATGTCATGCAATAACGCAGTCAGCTCACAAAGAGTACTGCACTTACCTTTTTATTTGAATGAAGAAGTCTGTTGTTTATGTCTACGTATTTGTAGAATGGAATGTAATTTGAAACACTATGTTGCAGGTTTAGTTACTATGGTTTCATGTGTGACTACTGGCTGTTTATAGTTGTATGTATGCATAAGCATGCATACAGAAATATAAAATTCAAATTTTACTTCATAAATTTGCGTCTTAAATAAAATGTTTGTGAAATGAAACGGTTTGATAATGATGTATGCAAAAAAACGTTGCGTTTATAAAGTTTTTGATTTTTTAAGCAATTTGTGACAGAATCTTAATTTACTATTCAATTAAGTTACCATTGTTAGAACAGTTGGTACCGAGAAAATTAATAAAAGAAACAAAAGTCGCCGATAAATAAATCCTCGAAACGTTAAAATTCGCTAAAGCGGCAACACTAAATAACGGTGACACAAATTAAAAATAACGCGCGCCCGCGATCCCTTTCAAATTATTTGGGGAAGAAAGTAGGATAAAAAAAGATAGATAAGAAAATTATTCGTCTGACGTGAACAGTTTCCGACGGCTGCCCGGCTGGCCGCAATTTATTCAACTCACAAACACGAACCGTGCTGATTCAATATTGACACTGGCTGGAGCGTACCTAGCCTATTCCCCAGTGCTCCTGATAGAATCTAACTTCGAAGATACGACTTTGTAGCCGCTTTTTAAGTTGCAAGCATATCCCTTCGAATACAGTTGCTCCCTATTTGTTTATCTTGCGATTGCTACTGAGGCGAGACGCTGCGTGCGGTTGGAGTGTCGCCATGTTTGTTTATAACTTCTTTTGTTTCCTAGAACTTCACGTGTATGCTCATAATAATATACATTTACACATCCGTTCGTACTAAAGGCGTTTTATTTCCTCACAGCGTTGACGAGGAAGTTTCGCTTGTAAGGTCACCAATATTAATTGTTCGACGGTTAAGGAAACTGTAAGAACACAAATTGATTAGTTCTCTGTTATATCTCTCGCTCGCAAATAGATGCCATCACTCAAAGTCATTGTTAATCCCTTCTTAATGAGTTCGAAAGCAGAAATTGTTGAGAGCGGCTTACGTTTTGTTACCGATCCTCGACTGAAGCATTGCTGGAGCCATTTTTATTTAGATCAAACGGTGTTTGTTAAAGCTTTCATTGTTCTCTATATTTTAGCTCTCTTCCAATTCAAAATTCTTCTCTAAAACAAATTATACGTCAAAAATGTATTCGTATGTATTGAGAGTTTGTGCAGTCACCGAATGAAAATAATAAACAGTTCGCTTTCGAAAACACTGACATTAACATTTCGTAGAAATACAGCTAGGGTACGAAACTGTGTGCCGATTGAGCACCGAGCACACACTCGTGTTATGTTGTCAGACAAACGTGCCGAGCATTCGGAAACGGGGAGCGATGTCGGCGACACGCGAAAACTGCATCAATCATAAGAAGGGCAGGACAATGGCGCTTTTTTATCAGGAATTCCCGTTCTTCCCATTCCAGAGGGATTCGTTTGTGACTCCATTTCACATTTGTCATATTACCTACCCACGAAATCTTTCGCCTTTGCTTTTTGGTCTCATTAGAGACGTGATGTCAAAAGTTATACCCAAATTTCGTACGCATTGTGTCCCGGGGGTTCTTCGATAATTTTATAGGCAGCGTTTATTTAAGGATGTGAGATATTCAGGTTTAGGTGCTCGACTGATTTACATGATACTGAGAGCTTGGTACAAGGGTTTCTAAGCCGCAGTTAAGTGTTATTATGCATGACGGATACTTAAAGTCACTTTTATAAACATAAATATTAACATAAAACTTCCTTCCAACCTTTTAACGCATTTTAAGTATGAAAAAGTTGTCTAGCACATTTAGATGTTCAACTTATTTTTTACCCTGATACGAGCTGTTAACCTCGACTCGCGGAATCCGCTACTATTTTTTACATCCACAAAAAGGGAGGAAGTGGACTATTCTTAGAGAAAACGATACTCAGTTTTTGTTGGTATGTTGTAAAAAAAAAGACAAAATAAGTCATCAGATACCGCGTGGCTTTAGAAAGGATTTCTTTGCCTTTTTATCTCAGTCCTAAGGGACAGTTGAAAGCGAAGAGGGAAATCTCGGGGCTAAGCCGTCCGTGATTTAACAACCCATGCAATGTTCATACGGAGATCGTATAACCACATCGTAAGTCAAAACACTTATTCAAAGTGGATGGCGATAATAATAACGATGTATGTTTTATATTAAGTGATGCGGGATTAAATAATCTTGTTTTGCAAAAAATAACAGAAGACGTAACAAGTGTAACTGATGGAACAATAATATTTTATATTGATTGAAACTGAGACGCCATCTAAATGCACAATATTGGCCAAGCATTATGCAACAATTTGGTATTTCCATAAAAATATTGTCGGCTAATTAAATTGTTTGTCAAAAAGATTTTTATGTCCGAATTGAATATTGCTTTACTTAATAAATTAAGCTTTGTGTAATAAGAAAGAAATAAGCAATATTAAGAGTTTCATAATCAAAGGGTACCGAACTAAGGCGACCCTGTTAATAAGGCTTCTCTGTCTACGGGTGACCAAATTTTTGTTCCACCGGTTCTCAAGTTAAACTCGCCTTTGGCTGGTTATGTCTGGCGCCTATGTTTTCTAAATCTCGATAATGCAGTTTTGACGATGTAATAAACGTGAAGTGAGTAGTCGTCGGGAGACGAGTGTTGCTCCCGTGGTATTGAGGGAAACTTCCCCTTTTCCGCATGCTATGAAATGCCACTTGAATTGCTTCGCCAGACATGATTGATAAGTTCTGTTATATTTCCGATATTTGAAATATTGGATTTTTAAAATTACTTTATAAGCTGTGTATCAGAGTATGAATAAATTTTCAAAATGCTTTGGATATTTTTAGTGTTGTAGTATGAGAGCTCTATGATTTTCAAGTGTATGTAGAATACTGCCTTTATGTGCTGAGCTTCAGAATAATATTGCTGCTTTAAATATTAGCATAAATTGAGTTAAAATAATCTAAATGCCGCTTCTGGAATTGAATTTATCAATTATTTATTAAAAGAAAGAGGCCTTCCGTCCTTAATTGTCACAAGTTTGCTCAGTGATCAATTTTTTTTCGAATAAAATATTACTTTCTTTATAGAATACAATGAAGTCTGAAATGAATCACACACGGAATTGGAATTTAAAATACAAGAATAACGACGGTATGTTTAAATATAATTATATTCAATAGATCGATAAATGAAGCACACAGTCAAAGTGACATTAAGGGTCAAATCACGAATGCAGTGTAGTTAAAAGTCAGGGACGTACATAAGGTAAGTTGGTCCGATTAGAGCGGTGGCTTGCGGTTAGCAGGGGTCTTGCGCCTCAAATATTTATGGGACCTGATTACGTCCCCCCAAACCGACACAATTGCTTTTGCACTGCGTAAAATTAGCTCCAAATAATAATAGTTTCACTGATAAACGATTAAAAGACGTATCGTTAGGTTAATTCTGTTTAGTTACCTAGTATTGATGCTTTTATATTTTATATCTTCATCCCGAACATTCAATGATACACGATATTTAAACTAAAAATATAAAAAACTATTGCCTATTACATATACGCCTATTTGTACTGACCTCTCAGTGCTGTAAGTCCGTCTCTCATTTAACCTCTTTTATTTTGCATTTTTCAATAGGCACCTACTTACTGAGGCACTGAAATACATAAACCAATAAATACATTTATTTCAAGATTAGCTCTCAGCTGTTACAAACAAATCTAAGTGCATTTTAATCCAAGTGTTATTTCGTCGGGACCGCATTTGGCGTGTCTCTGCAGTTATGTTTGCATGGCAACAACATTTGCCATGTAAATCTAAGTGTTGTAGGGGCTGCCAAGAGGATCGCGTGAACACCGCCTGTCTTCCGCACGCCCGCCGAATTTCTAGATAATCTATTCGCCAAGAAAACGTTATTAGGAATGTTAGTACTACGTCTCTCCTTTTGTATTTTAGTCGCTCTATCAGTACTGTTTGGCCTCTATTTTTTTTAAGTAATATTTTTTTTAGTTGAGATAGGGGTAAATAAAAAGGAAATTATTAAAAACATTGGTATAGACGGTAAGAATTTATGTCGCAAAATCGACAATGAAATTCTTATCACATTTCAAGTTAATGCGCTTTTTTCCTATTGCTCCATTTACATTGAGTTTCAATAAATATCAAAACAAGATTAGATTAGTACAACCTAATCTTTCATTCATATGTGCATTTATAATCAGGTACCGTTAAAGCCTGCATCAAATAGAACGAGCCTCTCCCCTGCAGACTACTGCCACGAACTATCCTGTGAGGGTATTTCCATAATCATTTACTTCGTTAGCAGATTGTTCGTTGTATCATGATATTACCACACAAAGCGGACTCTGAGCCACATTGTTACAACTGAAGGGTACATGCGAAGCGGAAATCAAAGGGAATCCGTTATGCACCGCGCGGCTACTTAAAATCGCATAAACCAACTTACCCATGAAATGGTCTCTCAGATTACCAACTGATTCAATTTTGTTTTTTGCTTCGTTTCCATTTGTCATCTCAACATCAAGCTGCCTCTGCAATATTTCCCAAATATTCTCCAGTGTTTTGTTACATGACACACAAACAAACAGCTCAAAGGTTCTCGAGTGTCTGAAGGCTCTCAGGCCATCAAAGGATTTCCCAGGAGCGTGTTTAAGGAACAAAATATAGAGTATCCTAGTATACGAAACAAAAATAAGGGCGATCGTTTTAAAATCGTGGCTTAATGATACTCATGGCGATAGAACGCGGGTCACTCGAAAAACTCAATGTTACAGAAAATACGCGGCGAACGAAGTTTTTACGAGGAAATTTTACACATAAATTACGTCACATACGTTCTCGGCCGCCATTATTTGGTCTCACTGAAGTTTCCGGCTGCCTACATTTTTACAATGTTTTGCAAGTGCTGTAATTTGTCTTAAGGGCGTCACGACACGGTTTTATTTGAACGCTTTAAGACTTGCGTGAAGACTCGCTGAAAAGTCAATTTCTTTGGCTTTTTCGTGTTCGAACAACAAAATCATAACAGACTTCAAATAAATACTTCTGAGCGAAACTTTAAGAATCTACAAAATCTGTTTATCCAGTTCGAAGTTCAGAGGCAAAAACGACGCACGAATTTAGAACCCCCCATTCTTTTCGAAGTCGGTTGATAAATAATAGTATGTCTCCTCTTTCAGGCCTATATTAGATTAATATACGTGCTACATATGTAGGTACGGACATACACTTGATATCATTTCTTCCTCATTACCATCTGCAATAAGCTTTCATATTTTGGATCTGTATCGAGTAATATCTAGTTTATATTTAGCGGAATATGCAGCTTTCTATTATATTCGACGCTTGTGCCACGTTATCCCCAAAGGTAATTACAGTCCATACCTAAATTTTGACTCGTAATATGCAAGCTCATATAGCGATAATGAAAGGACTGGCTATTACCATTGAGCAGCTTTAATACTAGGATAAGCCTTCTTTTACCAGGCTTTGTAGAAGAGAATATATTGATATGCTTGTATCTTGGCTGGCCTGTTGGTCTAATGGTTAGTGACCCTGACTGCTGTAACGGAGGTCGCGGGTTCGATGCCTACCCAGGACAATTGTTTGGCAGATGACCCAATCACCGATCACGTGTTCTGTGTCTGGGTGTAATTTATCTATATTGTGTATTTAGAAATATATAAGTATGTTTATCTTTTCTGTAGTGCTCATAATACAAGCTTTGCTTCAAATTTGAAAGGATCTGGCAACCTATAGACGTTTGTCACCTTTGGCTTCAATACTTATTAGTAGATTTGAAATTGGCACAGAAGTCATTTGTGAACACTAATTATGGAGTCTCGATCCACACCTTTTTCGATGGCTTTCGTAAAAGAGGCATGTTCTAAATTCAAACTACGAAATGATACATTTTTCAATGTTTACATGTGGGTTAAGATACCTGAGTAGAATAAGTTGTAACAGACAAACGCTGGTTAATTCAATTATTACAGGAAAAAATTGTAAAAGAAAAAAAAACGAAACTTGATTCAATTAATATTCATAAACGCAAGTCATCTTATCGTCAAATGTAGTAAGCTGCCATTTTGTCACAGCAATAGGTAAAGATTTTACTCGTTATTTGCCACAGTCACTGACGTATGGTCTCTAGATCTAAGAACCAGTGTATGCAGAATCGTGCCAAGAAATGACGGTTATTGCCAACAACAGTTGTTAGTATAACTATACAAAGCATCATAGACATAAGAGCTTCTGTTCTTCTAGAAAATCTTTATTGGGTCAAGTCTTTTGAAGAAAAATGTGGAAATTGTGGATAGTTTTGAAGATCGTTTCATGTATGGGGTTTAAACTTCAAAGTTACAGACATGTGTGTATTAATCGATAAGTCGTATAAATCGTCTTATCGAGAATATTATTTAATGACTAATAATGATTTAATCGTGTTTTTATTAAGCCAGAATAGCTTTCAACTTGATTAACAGTAGCTACGTCTTTTTTGGGATCCTTAGCCAAAGAGTAGAAACGGAACTATACTTATGAGGCGCCCAGTCCATCCGAGCGTTTGGGTCAGACGGACTGGCCGATTCATCCGTCTATCACCAGGATGTATCTCAGGAACCATGATATCTACACAGTTGAATTTCACTGATGATGTATTTCTGCTGCCGCTATAACGGCAAACATAGATCAAGGATATAAAACGATAGTGTTACGATAGTGTTACAGTCATAAATGTTTTGGTGGGTGATAAGTACACAAATTGTCACTCCAACGTTTATTAATCTTCAGCCTTTTTATAAGAAAAACCTAAATCTCGCGAGTCCGACTCTAACTTATTAAGCGTGGTTTATTTATTTTTTGCAGTACCCTACTTTTGTGTTTTAACTTATAAAACGTTTAGCTTGACTGAATAAAATATAAGTTTTGAGCAAGTTCTGCCTTCGTTGAAAGTTATAGTGTAGAGCATATTGCCATTTTGTAACATGTAAATTATTTTGTAAGTTTCAGTTTATACACAAGTGCTTCAGTAACAAACAAATTCAAGATTCTTAGCAGTTTCATAAAATTCTCAGAGTTTTTGTTTTTTAACATTTGAAATTTAAGTTCTTGGTCTTTCTACATCCACCATTTTTTGTGCTGATATTTTTTTCACTGTCATTATTCAATCAGGTGCTATCCTCATATACCTAAGATTTACAACCTGATATTCCTCGGGTGGCTTCCTAAGGATTTAAAATGTCATCCAGAGTCTTACTAGTTACAACCACTGGAGTGCTTCTTTCTTGCCTATACCAGCGACCTCTGGAAGTCGATGCAAAATCCTGTCATATTGTTTGGGCTATCTACTCCATGTCAAAATTTACTCCAAAACGTTTCCGAATTGGTCAGTCTTACATTATTCCAAACACCTATTCAGGGTCGCCTTATATTATACTCGCTCCGTCAATCCTCTTTCATTGATCCTCCCTATATACGGATGTTACAATTCCCATAAATTCTTTTTATAAAAACGGTTTTGTAGCTGAAGATGAAAAAGGATCAGACATCGCCATTACAGAACGTTAATATGATTACCAAACTCTTTTTTCCGGGTCAGATACCCCCAATAAAATGAGGTCGGTACATTTTATTGACAAGTTTAGTTCGGCTGTTAGGAAAAGCTAAGCGCTTTGGGCGGTTTGAACCTACTTCGGGTCACCGACTTAACTTGTATAGACAGATTTATTTCGTTTTTATACACAAAATGGAAACACGAAATGTTTGTATTTTTTTCTCATGTTAATTCGATAGCTTTGCTGAGTTCGTGAATTTGGTTTTGCAACTGTATCTAGTTATTTTGGTTTAGTATGTTATTTTAGGTTTTTAAATTAATTTCGTCACTGGCAAAAAGTCCGATCATTATGATAATTCCTACACAAAAATTGAACAAATGATGAAAACTTTTCTGAAATCCAAGAAATCATTAAGTTCAATTAAATCATTTGATTTTAATTTGCTAATATGTTAAACTAGCTGTTGCCCGCGACTTCGTCCCCGTGGGTAGAAGATATAAGTTATGATTTATACATGTCCTGTTTTTTTTCACTTCTTCTATTGCGTCTTCGTTCCTATTAGTCGCAGCGTGATGGTTTATAGCCTAAAGCCTTCCTCGATGAATGGTCTATTCACCACAAAAAGAATTTTTCAATTTGGACCAGTAGTTCCTGAGATTAGCGCGTTCAAACAAACAAACAAACTCTTCAGTTTTATATATTAGTATAGATAAAATGTCTTTAAAAATCCCAAACTTGCTTTATCTCTAAAGGTCACGTGATTACAAAAGTCACGCACTAAAATAATTTCACTTTTAATACAGAATAACTGAATTGTCTTTACAATAAAATCTTTTGCCAGCACACCTCGAGGGCCGGAGCCTTAACGAGGAAATAGTGGTCGTAAATCACGGGAAATTCGTTCTTATTGAATTTCCTTTTGTCGGTGAACGGAAGCACCGCCTAGGTTTTTGCCTCAAATGGACGTCGAAAGACATGATGGTTTTTAGAACCGCTCGCCTACAGACTACGTTTTTCTATTGATAGCACGAATAAAATTATAGGGAAATTGATTATTTTGTGCCGGGGAAAGGTAGCTTATGGTTGTATATGTAGTACGCCCTTTTCGAGGGATTTTTTTTCTGATTTATCAACTTATTTTGCTTGTACTACGTTAGCTAACAAGACTTTTTCCAGGAATTTTCTACAGTTCTATGATTTTAAATACATGTTTTGTGTAAATATTTATTTTACTTGAAAATCCAATTAACATCACGTAAATACGTATCTATAGGTATATTTTAATATTTAGGCACGAACATATGGGAACTGGATTAATTTTATTACGTTACAGTTACACTGAATTCTATGTTGACTTGATAACTTAATGTCAATATGTGCATACAAACTGCCCAACTCAACCCTTCCTAGAAACAACGAAATACGATTCATATTGATTTTAGAAATAAAATCCGACTGTCAGTTTGCGTTTTTGGATCCATACCCAGAGGGCATAAACGTATTACTGAGGCTTACTTGTCTCTGCATTTGACTGGCTATTTCTCATGATCTCTCGTGATACCTAGATAGTAGTCAGATGATGCATCAAGGTTAAATAATGATAATTTTATATGCAACTATTTTCTTAATATTTTTTAGCCTTTTTCTGATTTCAACTTGTATTTGAGCAATTTTGAGAACAAGATATGGCGTCTAAAAGCATCATTACACCTAATAGATATGGAATAATGTGTACACAAGAAGAGAAATCGGTAAATTTACGGATCATAAAAACAACTTCCATGCAAAAAGAAAATGCAAACGTAATAAATAAGGGATTATTTTAATTTATGGCGGCAGTCTAGACGACCAAATCTTTTGCAGATCGCACTAATATCTCACCCGCACGAAGTCATAAGCAGAATCAAAACGAATAAGATCTAGTAAGTACTTATGGCTTTCCCTAATCGACAAATACATTTTTTTAAACGACAGTATATAATATATTATTATAGACTATGATATAATATTCTACAAATTTCACACAACGCCATCTAGTGTCCATCTAAGCGAAGTAAGTACAAGTACTTTAAGTACTTACTAGGCAACTGATAGAAATACTAATTTATTTCAAAAATATACATTTATGAATAAATCACACCCAGACACTGAATAAATGACTGTGCTCATCATACAAATATTTGTCCTGGGTGGGTAGCATTCACGGCTACTAACCGCTAGATCAACATGCCAATAAGAAACAGTAAAAATATACGAAGTCAAATAGCATGCATGCGTCATCAAAAGAACAGTTTTAAACACAAACTTATCAAATAGAATTCTAAAAATGCTATAAAGATACTTTTATTAAGTCATACTGGCTTCACGAAAGAAACTTACAACATTGAAAAATTAGGTCGTCCGTCCCGAAGCGGGGATCTTTATTCGAAAACTTTTCAAGTTTTATCGACTCTTATTCGTATCGCATCTACGATCTGACCTTACGTACTTCACGCTATCGTTTACAACAACTACAGAAGCTAATTCTTTTATCGAACAATCGAGAATCGAGTCAGGTATCGATTTCCCGGCGTCTTGGTTTATGTACTCTTACAAGTTAAGCCCTGCAAATCTTCACAACTGTAACAAGAGCTACCGAATCCAATAAAGTTTATCAAAGTTATCCGGTTATGAAAATCGCAGAGTTTTCAGACGGTGGAAACTAATTACTATTCTAGAAAGTTTCGGTCTCAATCAGGCTCTTTTTAGGAGTTCCATAACACTGGCGAATCCTGTAAAAGTTGGCCTGTTTAACGTTCGGGCCGCATAGGAATAGGTTCTAATTTAATACAGGCTAGGTAAAGTCATACCGTTACCTGCGAGTTTGTTTTTAGAATATTCCACATTTTATTCCATAAAGTACACGGAACGAGTTCAAACTAAACTCAGTTTTGTAACTCTCGAATATTATAAATCTACACCAACATTTTATCATATGTGGTAGAATTTATGTAAGTATTCGCGACTGTATAACTCAGCAAAGTTATTAAATTCTTCCTGAAAGTCGTAAGATTAAAAAACCGTTTGAAAGCGTAAAACACATTCCACAAAACGAAGCACACGTGCAAATCTTAATTGCAGGCGCCCAAGCCTCACGTAGTCCAACGAAACGTTCACACTTGACGTTTTAAAAATATTACTTTTGCATTTTAATAACATTTATTTAGCAGGAAGCCGACTCGAAGCGAAATAATGAGGCGACGCGTGAATTTACCGAGGGAACGGAGTCGAGTTGCGGAATAGTTGAATCGGCGCTTGCGCCCGCCTTTTATGCTCGCTCGACCGTGCCGCGCCAGGAGCCGGGCGGAAAATGTTATGATACCGTCACTTCAGCGCCGCCGAGCCACAGCCACGGGCAGCTCTCGTGACGCCCGCGCCGCCGAAACGAGCGAACAAATTAAAAAACTTTCCCAAATTCAAACCACACACCAACTTCGGGTTTGCATATCACCAGTCCATAATCACGTTCCTTGCACATTTCCTGTGTTTTTAAACGATTTAAACTTTCTCTGTTCAAAGTAGGTACAGGTCCCGATTAATTTTGTTGGATGAAATACGTAACTTTGTGTTACCGAATACGTCAAAATTGTTCGATCGGAAAATTCTGTACAAAGGAACGGAACTAACAAGAAACCAAATATTTGTTACTAAGTTCTTTAAAATTTCTAAAATAAATCAACGAAGTTCCGAAACTGTTGTATAGAAGTCTGGGTCGGTATGGAACGTGCATTCGTCGCGTCGGGAAGGGAGTGTGACAGAATTTCAGTAGTAAATCTTTGGTGGGAAGGCGTACGCGACGCGCGACGGCACGCTATCTGTTGCGACATATTTGGCAAGCGCGCTGGACTCCCAGCCAACTGTGACAATGCCTCCGTAGGTAGGACGATACGACGCGGAAACTTATCTGATCGGCTGGCTTTTCAGATTAATACCTACTTACGATTCTGTATTTATTTAGTATAAGCACATGTCACGTACACGTTGGCAGGTCAACTTTACGAGGTTGCAGAGCGATTGCCACTCTGTGAGCTTCGTTTTTTAAACTTTTCGCAATTTGTAGCGAATAAGTTTGAGGTTTCTGTTGTTTGAATGCTTCTTATACTACCAATGTTGAATTAGTACTGGACTTAAAAACCAGGTCACGTGATCGTACTTCATTATTTTGCCTATTCCCCCATACAATAAGTTGGAATAAAAAAAAGGTACTGACAAAATATAAATAGATCAAAATTGAAAAAAAGAATTACTTATCAGACAAAATGAAGCTTTCCACGAAACATTCAAAGTTTATCAATACGTAGTAATTGAGATCTAAAAATCTTCTTTAGGTATGTTAAATTACTGATGCATGAACTTACGCGTTAAATGTAAGTATTCACAAAGTCAGATCTTTAGAAAAAAACTTGATTTCAGACAAATTCGGAGAACTAGTAATTTTTATTTAGGTCACACAAGGGTATCTAGACTGCTTTGCAGATATTTTACTTCGTTACCAATTTTTTTGTCTGTTCATCTTTCATATGGTCTGGGTGAAGTTCATCACATTTTTAATTCAACAATAGTTTTTCTACAATTTGTATTCAGGAATCGGCTGCAAAGTATGTAGATGTAATGTAACTAACGAGCGAAAGCAATAAACATTTGTGCGTAAACCAGTATCAAATTATTATAAATCCATCTTATGAGAGTAGTAAAAACATTGAGAATAATTCTCATAAATGTCCCAGTGCTGTGGCGCTACTTGTAGACGGCCTATGCCCAGCAGTGGACATTGATAGGCGATAGTCTTCAGACTTCTTTTATAAAGTATAGACATATTTTTTTATTCTTTTGACGATTGCCACATAAATAAACGCGTTCGTCATTCGAAGTATTTTCTATTCAATCTTGATAAAATATTATCACTAGCGTTTTCCTCACTCCTGTCACGTTTTGATATTATCTTAATGACCTCAATGCTTGCATCAACTCCTTTCCTTAAAAGGATATCAGCACCAATATCACCATACTAATTAATTGTCCTGTTTAGCAGAGGACCTAATAGTTAACACTACAAGTCTTGAAGTAATGTTAGTGCAGTCGTAGGAACAGAGATGCCACTATACGCCATGTAGAGCGCTGTCAGACTTTCACAATAGCAATGATACTATTTTAAGACGTACCAGTAAACTCTAGAAAAGAAACAGACGAAAACAACTTAAAGGCATTCTTCCATGCCTTGTTGTCTAAAGTACAAGTTACAATCAAATTAGGACAATTATTGTAATTACTTATTATAAATAACATGCTTTTCCACGATTACGTATCACGACAGTGTCCCAAGATAAGTGGCTGTCATCAAGTCTATCAAAATAATAACACTCCACACATGACAAAAGCAGTTGAAAGGTATAAACGCGGTCGTCACGAATGCCTTGGCCCAATTAACTTAGCTGCAGTTCCCAAATAAAAAAAGATATGCAGAAAAAAAATCGCAAAAGATACTCGTTCTGATTTAAAACGTAGTTTACGGACCTCCTCAGCAGGCATAATTTTAAAACTTACCCTGCCAGAAAGACTACAAGGCATTTGAAAATTTGGTAGATAAACAACAACAAATTTACTGCACAGGAATAACTATAATAATCATAAATATGACATTAGTAAGTTTAGGAAAGATTCTCGTATTTAAAACGTCAAAAAACAGAAAAAAAAGAGATTAATAGTTCTAACGTTTAAAAATGACTGTAAAAACATAGAGTCAGAAAAACTGTCTTATTTTCATCACATTGACCCTCCATGGTATATTAGAGAAGTGGACACACTGTCAACACACACAAAGACATTCAATTATCCAATTTGTCGCATGAGAAATCTAAACACGCAACCCCTTAAGTCAGAGATGGCAAACATTTGGATTTTCGTCTAATAGAATTAAATCAGAGGCATTATAAGCCTTCGTAGTAATTTCATAGTTTACGGCGATCGTTCATTCCGTTTACAAGGGTAGGTACTGGCGTAGTTTTTATTTACCGGGCCAAAACTATCAGAATAGGTCACGCGAACCAGTAATTATGGTTGTTCATGAAATGTATGAATGCAACAAATCGAAAATGCTTCGTTGGGAATAAGCCTACAGTGATGGACGATTCTGTTATTAGTTTTCGCTTTCCTGGTACAATTAAGTTGCTTTTCAAACTAAAAATAAGGTTTGTTGTTAAAATGTTTCTTTACTAATAGAGTGATGCATGGAATTGCAGCTATTTATAAATAACTCATATTCGCTGTTTACTATTGGACAGTATCAGATTTTTTATATGAATTTGTGCGTACTAAATACGACGTATGAAAATTGAATAAAAAAATAGAAATTATAAAAAAAAAGTCGGTCTAGCCGTTTATGTAGAGTTTAGAGACACGGATGTGTGCATCAAAATAATAAATCTAAGCAATTGTAATTTCACCATTACTGCAAGTATATAATTCTGTCTCTATGATCGGTTTTCAAACATACTCTATGTTTTTATTTTAAGTATAAGGTTTGGAAGCCAGTGCTACCACTCTATATTTAAAGGAATTATTTTTCAAGGTTGTGTAAAACCACATCAAGAGTGCTCTATTGGCATAAAGTATGAAATTGATGAGAAGAGGTATATGGTATACCAACAAACTCTATGTATCTTATAAAAAATTGAAGTCAAACCCTATGCAAACCCTTCGATCAATATGAAGCAGTTCGAACATTTGCCACAACGTTTAACAAATTTGTTTTGGGTCGCCAATCTCGCGATATTCAAATTTTTCCTATCGGGGTCAAGGAAAACAATGAGTGCCCTCGAAAAGTTTCGTTATTTCTTTGTTTTGTTTATTAAAACTGTGAGGAAATCACTAAACTTTGTAACTTGACGGGTCCGTTTATTTGCTATTCCATTTAGTCTTAGGGTGAAGGCAAACGAATGTATTTCAGTATAACTAGAGTCGAGATGTTTGCTAACTAGTAGTTAACGCTTTCTTGTAATGAAAATTGGAGTGATCGGATAGCCGAGTGGTATGGTCACCATGCCAAATCCACTGTGCCCGACGGGTTGTGAGTTTGATCCCATCCCATTTCAGACATGCATTTGTGTGATCTAAAATTTGCTTAAACGTTTGCGAAAATAATCGCGATACAGTTTGTGGCTCACAACTTAAAAAATACGTTTATCTGCCGTCACCCTAACTTGTTTACATTTAGGTACCCACTTACGAAAATATAGTGTTTGTTGAATAACTATTGTGAGAAATTTGAGTTATGAGATATTAGGACCATTATTGCAAATCACTCGACGATATAGTAATAACTCTGTTGCCTACTAAGGCTGTAATAAATGTCAGAGCTAAGTAGACACGCAAATATTAGAAGTATTAATTTATTGTGATAGAGCGTAAATATTATGTTTTGGTAACTTAGGTTGAAGTTGGCTGGAGAGATAGAAATTATTCTTGGTTTATACATAATCAATAAGCGACCTTTAAGTGCAAACACTTTTATGTATTTGTTAACACCCTTCAAATATTTAGTAAGTATTTCACAGCTCGGTATAGGCATATTCAGTTACGATATTTCTTTCTAGGTTGTCTACACTGTCGCTATGCAATGAACTGTCTATAGCTATAGTTGTAACTCTTAAATAATAAGCAACAAATATTTCATTTTAAGTTATAATAAAATTCTCACAATTCAATTAATTGAGTTAAACCGAGACTACTTCTCTCATTTTCAACATCCTTTAACCGTTGACTGTTAACAGAAAATGTAGAGAAAAGTATTTTCTTTATCCCAAGAAAATAGCGTCAAAGTAAAATTTAAGCGCAAAATACCTGAACCTCTTACAAAATACAAATACGTATCATATAAACACGAAAGTACTGAAACTTGAGATGATCGCGAAACTAAAAAATACCTTAACATTTTCCAACCTTTTCACATCTCTACAAGTTTTCTCAAGATTTTCTACAATGTTTATAAATTGATAAATTTTAAACTTCCATACATAATTTGGGTACGATCAACTACAGAGGTTTTTTTCAGGAATAGCTCGCCATACAAGGTTATTATTGCAACTTCTGTAAACCGGGATTAATATTGTTAATTAACGAATATCACCCAGTACCAAAATCCCCAGCTCCCTTGGTATTCCACCAAGTTCATTCTCGCCAAGGGACGACTATCTAACTACTACACTGGAGGTCGTGGGTTCGATTCCCGCCCAGGACAAATGCTTGATCTGGATTTTTTCTTTTTCTTCAAATGTTTGGAAATGACATTTCGTTTAGCTAAATCACGTGACTTTAACCTGTCACCTTCATACGTTCAAGTGACTTTTCATATTGACGTCAACGATTGTAGAAATGTCGCCTTGGCTAGAGGGGCGGGGAAACAATTGTCTGTCTTAGGACTCGCTGCGAAATTAATGAGGAGTAGTTAATAAGAGAGGATTAAAAATATTATCAGTATTCTTTATTGACTGATAAGTTTTTGGTACGTTTGTGCTTTACAGTTGAGCACATCAGCACTACAGCCTCTCATTATATTTAATAGTATACAGTTGTTCATAACACTTGGTTGTGTTCAACGATCTGACCGTACATGTATAATTTAAACATTCTCTATTTATGAAAACATGTAAATGGCGTGTACAAGTCTTACTTGCGGCAACATGCGGTAACTTGCGTCTTCTTTCATCGCCCAGACTTATGACTTTCATTACGCATTCTTATGATACCATTTCGTACATGATCGTCCATCCTACATCTTTTTATTCTTGTGACATGTTCCCTCATTTACATTTATACATTTTATGAATGCTTTGGACATCTACATTACTATTTTTCTTGACCAGTCAAATTATTATAAAGGAATATCTTTTGAAAGAGTGCAGACAATTTCAAAGCGAACTACACATATTTGGTTTCAACGTTTTATGAGTCTCTGATATGGACACATAAAACAGAAGTCTTTTAAAACTAAATCAGTATTACTTCTATGCCAAACTATAATAAATATTTAGACTCTTCCACATAATCACAGCATCCTAGAATTCAACCCTCAATTTAAACGCAAACAAAACACAAAACTTCTCAGACATGTAAATAATGGATACTATTATAATATACGGCCCTCAAGGAGCCCAACAGCTTTAGAACTGTCTCTGCTTACCTATAGACACCAAAAACCTACTACTATTCAAAGTAACATTTTCGAAAGGGATAGAACTCTACCCTTTGTAGAGCAGCGCCTCTTTTCCACACCAGCTATAATATAACTTTGATAGGTGATGGTAGACCCTCAGTAATAAAGTAATTTAGCTGACGCAGCGTCTACGTGGCACGGCGTCCGCGGACCGCTTGTCATGAATATCAACAAGGGAGCTTCTTGTCATTGCAGCCGTTATGTCGCGAAGTGAGACGCCCCTCCTATTCATAATGATAAACAAAAATAGTATTAGAAGACAAATATAGCTGAGGAGGACATTGTATTCCTTTTACAAACAGCGATAGCTTTTAGATTTTGCGATTAAAACAAAAGAATATAATATTGTAAGCAAGTGTGTGCAGCAAGAGCGTATGAATAAAACCTTCTTATAAACGAACTCAAGTGGCTTGGACAAAATTATTAAAATTAAATCAATCGATTAGTTAACTGTCAAGTTGCAGTCGCTTAAAGTTTCATTTCCAAATATTGTACGACGTGTGACAATCTTATCTAAGTAGCCATCGACAAATTCTAATTTTATCTACCTTATAAAAATGTATAGGGTAAACAAAGAGGATTTGTTACTTTATTTACTCGTATACATCAAAAGTCGCTTGTCTCCTTTTAAAGTGAGATTGTGCGGTAGCGAGACAGCACTCTACACAGATACAGCGACATCTCTCTCCCACAACCGCAACGTTTTTAAGTGGAAGGCCCCCAGTATTCACAATTTTCAATCTTACCTGACCGGTCGAAGGGATTATTTATAGATTATATTATTTGATGGCTTTAATAATCTTAATGGAACCAAATGCCTAAGGGAAGGACATTAGATAGATTTATACATGCTTAGATTAATTTATTGGATGTTGATTGAATCGTGAATGGGAAACTAAATCAACTAGGGACCTTAATAGTTTTGGCTAATTAATACTTGAAAATAAATAGGGCTATGTATGATAGGGCTAAAGGGCACTAATTAAAAATAAAACTAGCGTAATCTCGTAAACGGATATCTAAAACTGGAACCCAAGACTTGTAGGTGTAAATACTGCAATTACAACTTTACAAAATGGTATTAATTAAAACATAATTGTGTTTGTAACTTTCGGCTCCATGTGATGTAACAGGTAAATGCTCAAGTGTGTAATCTCCTTTATTTTGAGATGACATACTCGTCTAGGTTCTTGTTATCGCTGCATCATCCTATGGTTAACTAGTAGATAATGCCTCAATCATATCAAATATTGCATTCTTTTATGTACAAAAACCTATGTATTTTCTTTATAGTGAATAAAATAGTAGGCATGGGAAAGTAAATAGCATTTTCCATGTTTACTCTACAAACACTTACTTCTCTTAAAACATAAGGCATATTGAGTGACATTAAGAAAAAAAAACAACATGTTTTTATAAGTAAAGTTAAGTATTTACCTCAAATAATAGGTCAAAGTGAACGCTCAAGCTTCGCCCTACTTTGTGACATATTTCTAACTCGTCTGTATGTTTGAGAACATAAATCTCACCAAAACAAACATCGAGACGGGAAACCAAAATCTGTTAGTTATTTAAAGTTTAACGTTTTACATTATTCTAGAATATCCTAGCCTTTTTGGTATAATAAGATGCATATACTTTATATAAAGTGGTGTATTTCCATCTACTCATCGTAACATCGTACATCGTAGCATTGTTCAAATAAAATTGAAAATTATAGTTGGGGTAGCAAACGCACTCTTTAAAACTTGAATATTAGGTTTAGCTTTAATTTGTTTTTCCTTTTAAAATTATTTTATTAAATTTTACTTATATATTTACGAACTAGTTTTAACTTATATTCACATAAAATAGGTACTTAAATATTGGGTAATTTATCAACGATTTTTTCCAAATAAATTCCTGACAAAGTTTTAGAAATTTACTACTTTATTTTGTCTCCTATATTCGGTAGAGAGCAACTGTTTTCTTAACACACTTGCCTACAACTCTAAAAAATGAACGATGTTTCGAAAAAAATCAATAAATATAAAATTGCTTCGTTCCACAAAAGAGTATTTCATTTTTTACTGGCGCATAGACACTGATAAAAGCCTAATAATTGTTAGAAGCGCGAAAAAATACAGAATAAAAATTCATGTTTGCTCAAAGGATTTTAATGGGATTTGCATGGATCCAATCCGTAAAGCCCTAGTTATCAAGTAAGCTATAAAATCATTACGCTACGTTGTCAGGGGTTATTTTTTATCAGTTCCGGCAGTTACATGTTATATGGCGACGTTTTCACTTTATAGAATTTGGAGCTGGTAGGGTGAAATAGGTTAAGAATTACGAGGTTTCATCATTTTTTATGTTTGTATCTTGCTTCATATAATATAGTTGAAGATTTGCCATTGCCATTGAAATTATACTGTGAGCTACTCATCACATTAGTTTCACATGATTTCTCCTTAAATATGAGGAAATCTGAGGCGTAATTTTAAAGTTTAGGGTTAAAAACGACATTCCATTCTATAATTCAACTGATTGGTCAATGAAAAAAAAAGCAACTCATGAATAAAAAGTACATCAAAGCAAATAGAACACATTCTAAAATAATTTAAATATCGAAACGTCCACCCATTCGCAATAGCAAGCTAATTAATGATGGAGTTTGCAACCATGTTTACATCGACAATCTGGTGAACAAGAAAACTGCAGTATTCAAATGTATTCAATTACATGAATTGCAAAGTGAGTTTATTTTTGTACGAAGCTCGTTTGGCCCCAGCTAATGAGGTGTTGAATCCAGTTTACACTACTTTATTCACACCTCCATAGAGCTAAGAAGATTTAGAGAGGAAATGCCTCAAGGAATTACTACTTTCCCAGTTTATATTAATTTTATAGTTGTCTCCGTAACATGTTGAGACTGGTTCGTTTGAAATTAAATTAAAACTATGGCTTGTTTGCTATATCAGGCTTTGCTGATTGGAATTCTAGTACTTAAGCTTATCTTATGCAAAATCTATGGATGTTTAAGATTATAGAATCAAGTGTTGGTACATACTGCGTTGAAAGCAAAACATTTGAGAAGCACGATAAAAACTGTTGATTGTAATCAGTTTCAAATTAAAAATGAAGGAATATTTAAGTTATCTTATAATTAGGTGAGGTATCTTATGATGTGTCCTTCATAATCAAAAGAACTCTACAAATTGTATTAACTACCTGAATTTTCTAAATGTTTTACTGAAAGAAAATTAGGGCTTGTGCAAGAATTTCGAAAATTAATATAACCTGAAACAAAAAAATAACCAAAAAAAAAGTATTCCTTTAAGATTTTTATAAATATTCTCTCCTAAAAAAAGGTTTTTTCGAATTTAATCCAGAGCCAGCAAATAACAACTAAACACATCACTATCAAACGAGGTGCTAACTATAACACGTTAAAAGCTAGTTTGACTCGTTCCCTCCTTACTCCTAATATATGCAAGTGTTATTGATATCCCATCGATAAAAACAACATTAAATTCTATACTTTTCATTTGAATTAATAAACATGTTATCTTAAATGTTATAGTTCGTTATAACTTGAGATAAGCATCGGTATATTTATTTTTAATTGCAAAATTTATATCTAAATCGATTTTACGATCTTTTTATCGATTTGCACTTGTAATATTTTACTAGGATTTTATCTTTGGTTATACGAGTAGTTATTTTTATGAGAATAGTAGCGATGCTATGTCTTGATGCATAAATAGTCTTGAGTCGAACATTATAATGCGTTTTTGGATCAAAGGCGTAATCTAAATAGCCTAGCAAAATTTTAAATTTAAAATTTTAAGTTTAAAATACGGTAAATTAAAAGAGTAATACACATGCGATAGAAATGTCGAAAAAAAATCTAAACTTAGTTACGAGTAATGAGTTACTATCCATTATAAAACATAAGTATAGTTAGGGCAGAAGGAAAAAGCATCCTAGTGCTTTTTCAGCCATTTAAAAGTTAAAACAAATTAGGATAATTAATGATTGCAATAACATTAGCCACAAAAGATATTTTTCTCTATGTAATTATGTTCTTACAATAGTCAATGATTATCGGCAAGCAATAGAGTAAGTAGCTATAATTTGCTTCATTTCAAGCTAAGCCATAATAACAGGAATACAGGATAACACTTACTATATTCCTTATAACTAACTTGTTATATTTTTACGACAAACCCTGGTAAATAAACAATAGTTCAAAAATTGTTGAAAATGTTAATTTATCTATATTAAAAAAATATAAAAATATTTTTGTAAAGAGCTTTTAAAAGTTACTAACAGCATATTTTATTATTTGTACCTATTTTTAGTTGAAAGCAACTTCGATCTTATTTTTACGTAAAGTAAATAAAAAAACAAAAATAAAACCTCTTTAATGGTTATTTATGCAATCAAAACACCATTTGGCCAGAAATAATTAAAAATATAGCGCTACATTTATAAGTATAATTAATTCACATTAGTACCAATTATGAATGTTCATTTATAAGAAAGGAACAATAAAATTTACAAGTAAAGGGGCGTTGCGTCACTTAGTCAACTCTTAATGGCATTTGTGTTTACTTCAAAACGTAGAAATGTCGACTCTACCAAAAATTCTGGAAAGGTTGTGTTGGATACTCCGTAAAATTACGCTGAAATGGTTAATTTTAAAAATATCAGTTATATTTCTTCTAAAATATTTTTAACATTATAGAGTGTTATTGAAATAAGTTAAAGCTACTAAAATATCAATAAAGTGCCTAAAAGAAAGGGTTTATTAAAAAATAAAATAAAAGAAATAGTTTAAAAGTTCTCAAGAAATGCAGTCTAGCTAGCAAGGTTCATAAATAACAGATTGATGAATAACAGATATAAAGCAATCCACTTATATTAAATTACAAAACTATTCATGAAAGTAAACTAATTTCATAATTTTCTTAATTTTATAAAGCAATAAAATGAGTTTACAATAAGAGAGAACAAACCCATATAGTAATTCACGCATAGTGCCACGGCGCCACTCTACCCTTTAATTACTAAGGCATCATATTGTTGTTCTGATACCGTAGTTCTAAACAATTTATTAGCAATAAACTTTAATTGCTTCTGTAATGTGAGTTTTACTTGTCAACTATATTTTATGCAAGTATTTCAAATTGTAAAGTGTGTCAAAATACTTTATTTTAGCCTCTGATGCAGTAAGTTAAATATCAAAAATGAAAAGCTCTGTTAAAAGCTCGAACAAAGTTGCATTTTTTTCTAAACAATGTAGAGTCACACAAGTGTCTCATTGTTGATATTTGTTGTAGTTTTATGTAAATGCAGTAAAGTTCATTTTTGCTTATTTTTCTTATTACTTGTACATACTGACTAAGAGTGTGCTCTCGTTTCAGTTTATTACAAACAACAATAAAAACTAGCACAATTCTATTACTTTGTTCAGCGCTGGAATACAAGAGTGATGCATCACTTTAATAAACCATAAATAATTCTAGCTCATTTTTACCAAGATAAATTAAAAAGAAATATTGCTACCGTACGGAATATCCATATTTTAACAGTGGAGTGCGCTTTTAGCTTAGTTATCAAGTCGGGACACGCAATCCCACAATCAGGCTTGAGACGGCGAAGAATGCATATCGAAACTACGTTTTAACACCTCAACAATACATTAATATTACTTGCCGTGATTTCACGAACATTCTAAAGCAGGAATTGTATTTATTCTTTTCTATTTTAAGGCAAATTGGGGTCAACGTTCATTAAACTTATTACCTTTGTATTTCTTTGAAGGCTTTTTCTATTGTTCGGAGTAATTACTGAGTCAATGAATTTACAGCTTTTGTCTGCTGAAGACATAATCCGATGCTTATGTATAGCCTTATGTGGTCTGCAAAGTTCTGACAGCTTTATGCTAAACCAGACATTCGCAAGATTAAGTATCGGTCACGTGCGTGTTTAGCAAGGGCTAGTTGCTATGCAGACTGCACAATATGCACAAGGCGTGGGCTTATACCTAAGCTCGTTTCAGCTGATCAAAATATGTTTTAAATTTGACAAATATTTAGTTTCATGATTTTTAAATTTTATCATAGCATTTTTGTCCTAATTTATTTTGAATTATTTCAAAATTATTGAAATAATTCAAAATCCCAAGCATTTTCGACTTCATTGTTACGAATTTCTTTTGCACTTATAAGTCTATAGATTTTATTTATTTATTCTAGTTTATAAATCCAGTCATAAAGTCTTTTGCACTAAGTAATGAAGATTGGATCACCTGGCGCATAGTACGAGAGTCCTCTCACTGACTAACTGCTTCCATTTGCCATGAAATTCAAAGCGTAAAGCAAACGTGAATAGGTTCCCTTTATGTTCACATCTTCCCCTTACTCTCAGGCGGGACTGTGTGCAAAAGCCAATCCAAAACAAGGATCTGAAAATGGGACATGACAAGCAGAACATACGCACACATGACTTGGCAGAGTCTAGGTGGAGTTTCTTGTTCAAAGGCAATTTTGAGGTATTTTTTTCTATTTTAGTTCTAATGCAGCAATGTTAATACAGATTTTTTTGGGGGATTACAACGGCATTCGTAATTAAAAAATTGAATTCAACGAAATATATGTATTATTTAAATAATATTATGAAAAAATACGTCTAAAAAATAATACTCGTCGACGAAAATACTATAAAAAATATTCAAATGTTATTCTTTAAATTATATGAAATCGTCGCTTAACGAATCAGTTATATTATTACAGCATATGAAACTGAATACCGGGTTGTAACCTAGCCTTCAGATATTCAATAAACAAATCAAGAAAATAATCTCACAATAAAAACTGTGATGTCTACTAATAATGACAGTTGTTCAACTTCAATATTACCTTTTATTTAACCGTAGACTGTGGTAGATATTTAATATACCTATTCAAATGTTGTTATTTCTATCGGTAATGGAAAATGTAGAGTCTATAATAATAGCCGAGGTAACAACGAAACAAAATACAATATATTTGCTATTGGTATCAGATTATACAAGCATTTTTTTATTCCCATCTAAATTACTCTTTTATTGGCTACACAAAAATATTTTCTAACATACATATTTAAAAGAAAAAAAATGCAATCAATTCAAACTGCACATTCTACTGGCGGTTAAACCAAAGCTTCAACTGGCTTTAGTTAGCTGATGACATAAAAGACAGAAGCTTGGAGCGTTCCGGAATAGCGGACGCGGACGATTGACGGCTCACATGAGAACTATATGCTAATTCAACCGGCGTATTTCGGACTGTCAACGAGCTACACTACACAGGCTCTCGTACCGACTCTACCTGTCTACCTAAGTGTACGCTGAACGTGGACGAAATGCAAAAACTTTGAACAATCGGATGTTTGCACACGAGTTTTGTTGAAAAAAAAAACTCTACTTGTGTGAGAAACGGAATGTAGAGTCGGGGCTGGGTGTGACGTGTCTTTTAAACTTTTGCGTTATCGTATAATTTCAATTCAATGTTTATTTTATGCGGAATCTATTTTATCTGTAGTAAAATGTTCGAACAACCCCTGTCTGGGGAAAAGTTGATCGTGTAGCGTATATGACAAATTCAATAAGTCTGACTGCTCGATATAACGCTTTCAATAAAATATTTATAACCAGTGGCCAACCGAAACCTAATAAATCCATTCACCTGTGTGTAGTTTATTACTTTTGAATAAGATCACTATTTATATTACTGCGACTAACACATAGAAGCGAGCTCTTAAAATTTATTAAGGAAGATTAATTAAATCTATCAAAAATAAGCCTACCTTCTTAAAAAATACAAACGCCCGTCAATCCGACGTTAGACCGAAATAAATGTAATAGCTGTGCTAATGGGAGTCCAAGTGCTAAGCAATAAATAATTTATTCAGGCAACATTTCCTCAATCATTTTTATTAAGGAACTAAAAGCTTGAAATAGACCGTCAATGTTTTTTTATAAAAGTTTTTAATTATCATAGATAAAATGATTATGCTCATTCACAAACTTTTTGAATACAAAGTTTTTATGCGCGATATATATTATAAGCCAAAATCAGGAAACACATTGGGAAACTAATGTAAAACATCGTTTAAAACTTTGCAGAGGTAGCGTGCACAGAGGTTAGCTATAATTAAAACTAACTACAATTTACCCATCAGAGTTTGGTCGAAGTTCACGACTAAGCACTGACCTCTTCATTGAGATTGATGAACTGTTTTTGTTATATTAAAGTATTTTGAACTAGGATTTAAACTCCCGCTTTGTACATAAATGTCAAGGAAGTTACGCAGAAAGCCGACATGGAAAAGTTATTAAACAGTGGCTTCAATAAACGGCCCAATAAGTTATGTAAAGTGCGGGTGCATCGCGTTACATTACAACCCCTACATGGGCCGGCGGGGTTGGGACGCATGCGCTCGCACCACCGGCCGCGCACGGCATATGCGGAATATTAAAGGAGGAAAGAGAAAAAAATTAACTTGTGAAGCCATTTTCGTCTATCGGCGGCCCCCGCGCCCGCCGTAGGGTTTCTGTGATGCAGGCAGAGAGGCTCGCGCGGCCGCCGCGACCGAACGCCGCCTCGTTGCTCCGCCGCGCTCGCTCCGACATCCGTCGTTCCGTCGTTCCGTCGACCCGTCGCTCCACCCGCTCTTGTGATTACACGTTGTGCGACACATTATAATTGTGCAGTGTTATTTGGACGTTTGAGAAGCCGCCGCTACGTGAACAGTGTTACTAACTAATAAGAACTTATAACAAAAGTGCAGTTTACATACTTTACTGTGAGTGTAAGTTTTTGAAAAGTTTAATTTTTATCTTCTCTAGTGATACGTCTTGTAAAGTGAACTTAACTATATTTGAAATCGTGTTTCTTGTGCCGCGTCAAGTTTGATATGAAGTAGCAGTAGTAATTTAGAAAAGTTAAAACTTTTACAAGTTACTCTAAATACTCGTACATTTCGGAGTTTCGTCCAATTCAAGTTCCAGAGTTTATGATCGCAACCGTACAGGTACTAAAATGTTTTTGTTTTTTTTAATTGCTAGGTTTTTATTTTTACGTAGAGTTTTAATTTCGTTAAAGATGCCTAATTTTTTCGAGCCGCAAATGTCATCTTATTTATCATTTTGTTTCGAAAATGTAGAGTCGTTTGACCATATTTTATTACGGTAAGTGTCAGCTACATCTGTCGCATGCATAATTTTATTTTACAACAACATTTGGTTTTTTATTGCTTTACAATTTTCTGTATGTATTTGAACTTTGATGGAGATAAAATGTATTCACCTGTTTATGAACATCAGCTGTTACGAACCGTACTTAAATTGTTCTTCAAATTCCGATAAAAGTTTACAGACTACATGAGAATAATAAAGAATAAAACAGTCATAACACAGTCGGAACTATCATTCGAACTTTCAAAAAGTTTTAATGGAATTCTAAGGATACAGTAAATCATATCTTTTATTTATGAAGTAGTAACAGTGCGATGGAGTGCACTCTAAAATAGATGGCATAATAAAAAATCCATACTCCTCCCAATAAATTATCGGAAGACATTCTTTTTATTGGAGTAACGAATGGTGAGATGAGTAATGGCGTAAGTTTGCCCGATAAATCATGCTTCTCGTAACTGTGAGGCGCTTCCGACGTTGGGGTTGTATTTGGCAAGGGCAGCCCTTTCTTGTTAGTTTGTACACTTTTATCGCGTCTGCAATCGTTGATGTAGAAAATATAAATGGACCTGTTAGACTACCGCTACACTTAATTAGAGACATTCATAATGATGAATATATTGATTATACTGAACAATTTAAACCATCTTATACTCCTACGTTCGTGAATGAATTGAAACCAATAAATGTCCAATTTGTAACTGTTGGTCATGAAATCAAATTGCTGATAGTAATGGTAACGAAACATGAATAACATTATTGTAACAGGTAACAATAATGTGATTCACGTTCAGGAAACGGGACTGCTAAATGGTAGTAAAACGAGTAATGGTAGAAAAGCTATTCTAGTCAAGAAAATGGAAGCGCTAAATGGTAGAACGGGCGATGGCCCGTGAAATGACACGTCGAGTGAATCGATACCATTTGATGAACTATTGTTTAGGAATGTAGCGATGGGTGGAGGCGGATTTGACTCGCACTTAGATTTTGTATAGACAGACGGTTCAGAACATCAAATGGAATTTCGTGTAGACGGCTTTCTTGAAATTGAATTTGTTTTCGGTTATCTGGAGTTACTACGTCACGTGTCACGAAATAGTATGTTTTTTGAAATTTAAGACGCTCTGCATATGTACGAATTAAATTAAAATAAATAGAATGGTTTCGGACATAACGTAGTCGTACATATGTTCGTAAAGTAATAGGTACAATAAATATTTTAGTTCGTTAGTGGCTACTGTAATTAAAAATTAAAACAAATCAATTAGTTACACAAGACTTTCCATTAGATTTTTTTTTATGGAAAACATTATTGAGTATTTCTAATAATTATTTAGTAACATAATGTAGTTAAACTTCTTATTCTCGAAAGCTCATATTAACCAGGAAAAACCATTTATAAATATCGAATATAATATTTTTATGGGATATCTAATATCCCTAAAAAATATTGATAGGCATAAAGAGGCGTTCCCACGTTGCCGGAAGCAGGCACTGGATCGCCACGCTTCGGTACTTTGCTCTTTCACTATTGTCCCTTTGTCCGTACTTAGCTCCGTCAGCCCGTCAAAAGAGCACTTCTTTATTCCACGGATCTAGTTTGCCGCACTTAATTCGTATTGCATCATTCGTTCCACACCATTTTCTTTTTCTAACATTGATCGGACCGATAGCTCCCCTTATTTCATGTCGTATTTGTTACAATACATGCTATTTACATTATCATAGAGCTGAATCAGTCATTTGCTTGCTTCAAAATTATAGACTAAGTACCGCAAGAGCCTGTAACGTATAATTTCAAGCCTTATTACAGAGTTCTTAATTAGCAATTTCCTGGTCGAGCTTTTAGCCAACAACCTTCATTTAGTTGCAACGGAGTTCAAGAACATAGCGGCCAGCAACACTAGCGAAATTTGCATTCTTGCTTCGCGTCAGCCGACATAGCCTAAGGACCACCCGCGTCGAAGTGCCTCCGATTCAATACCAACTTTATAACATCGAGATAGAATTTCAAATCAAGATGCTTGTTCTCCATCATACCTATAGCTCGCAATAAGACGCTCTACAATCCACTCGCGTCTACTCGCGCAAAATTTTAATATGCGTACCGGGAGAATATTTACATCGGTTCTTTCGTCCCATTCTCCTGAAGAACAAAATCAGTATTACGTAAACAAAAAATGGGACGAAGGGCTTTAATTTGCGGTAAACATCTTTTCTCCTGCAATACCGTAAATAGAAACTCTCAGCAAGATTTTTTTAATCTTCGCCCGACATCTCGAATAATACAGCTGCAGCATTCGAATCTCATTAGCAAGTGAAACAAGAGAAAAACTCAGAGCAATAAATTTTAGCAAGGCTCAAGTGGAAACGTTTACGGTTCCTTTTAATTTGGTTGCCATTGTCGAGGCGTCCCGCTGCGCCCGTCCGTTGGATTTCTTGCTAGAATTCCAGCTGTTCGAAACATTAGTTACTTCTTATTAGTTGATTACGAAAACGAATTAAAGTAACATTAGATTTTATGGGGTGTAATACAAACTAAATTAATTTATGGGATATCAATTCCCATTTACATCTCAAGGAAGTTAAAATAAAAC